>NC_072825.1:1902500-2107500 GCF_027744805.1 Dunckerocampus dactyliophorus
CCAAATACGCGTTTTTTATTCCTCTTGGTGACAAAAAGAACCTGCAGGGAGGCCCAGGCTGCCTCCTCTTTGCGGGACATAATGCCTGTTATAACAGGCGACGAGAGATTATGGCACAGTCATAAGATAAATGTTCAAAGTCTTTGTTCTAAGGCAAGTACAGCTAAACGCCCCGACCCCCCCGCCCTGCCCGCCCACCACCCGAGAAAACAAACGACGAAAGGTTGAAAAGGTCCGCTGTGACAATCGCACGTAGAAAAGAAGCGAGCGTGAGAAGTTCCGATGAGGACCGCGGGCGGCGGCGCCGTGCTTCTCCAGGAGTGAGGACGTGTTCTTCACCGTGCAAGCGCCTCAGCTTTTACTTCACGTTCATTCATTCATTCGTTCATTCGTTCATTCGTTCATTCATTCCTGTTGGGCTGGACTGGTCGCCAGTCCACCACAGCAGTTCCTCACTGAAGAGCACAGCCCTCACATTCAACAAGCTTTTTGGACAGCGTATCTTGTGATGGGACAGACAACACGATGGAAAGCTAAGTACTTTAGAGTAGTCAGTGCACAGCTTGAATAGCAGTACAGCTTTACTATCAGCACAACAGGCAGGCAAAACAAACCAGTAGCAAGTTAACTGTGTCTTGCCCACCGTGGTGCATGGTGGTGGTAGCACGCACGAGTGCTGCCGACACTGGGGAGCTGCGGGAGCTGCGGTGTGACGCACACGTTCTTCTTAGACCTCAGCGACCTAAATGCTCACGAGCGGCAAAACTCACAATTTTCATGATCTTTTGGCAAGGTAATTGTGTCTTGCCTGCAGCCTCGAGTAAGGCTGCACGAGTGCTACCGGCACTGGGGAGCTGTGGTTTACTGAGGGGAAACATGAATTCCAACAAATGCGACAATTGCGTCTTTTACAGTCAAGAACGGTGGTGGTAGTGTGCACGAGTGCTGCCGACACGGGTGGAGCTGCGGTGCATTGAGAGGAAAGTTGCATTCCAGCAGGTACGGCGGCATTCATGAATCAGAGCGTGGTGCCCTCCGTGCGCAGCATATCATGCATTGTCTTCCAAGCACTCTTTGATGCTTAAATGCTCAGCAACTTTATTTCGTCTTTTAGCAAGATAACGGTGTCTCTCCTACAGTCGCGGGCTGCACGAGTGCTGCCAGCGCCGGGGGAGCTATGGTTCAACGAAGGGAAACATGAAGGAACAAGCTGCGCATCTCTGCTCTGTTCCTTGCCCAAGAGGATTAAGACAGCGCCAGATATTCACACCACACATTTAGCATTTGTGTTTGGGCTTCTTATTATGTTGGAGAGGGGCGGCACTCATGCACGCTACCACCATCATGCATGACTCAGTTACCTTGCCACTGAAGTGTGGTACCAGCTAGTTAGACAATAGCGACTGCATGTTGACTCATTTTCAGTGGGTGGTAAGTCTACACTGCCATAGAAGCTGTACACTGACTGCTCTAAAGTACGTCCACGTCTGCTTTCATGCTCTTACATGTTTACGTGCTGATATCACGACTTTGTTGTTGAAATGCGAGGGCTGTGCTCAGATAGCGGATTCCCAATCACACTTAGGGACAATTTAGAGCCTCCAATGAATCGAACATGCATGTTTTTTTTGTTTTTGGACCTGGGGGAGCGAACCCATCTGAGCTCAGGTTTGAGCCCAGAACCACCTCCGGCTTTACGACGACAAGGGAAAAAAAAAAAACTTGCGAATTTGGCTTTGGCACGATAAATTTGATATTGTCAGGCCCGTCGAGTGGACCTGAGCCGTCCCCGCCCACTGTCAATCAACCAATAGATGATCAGTGATATCAATGATATACTGTACATGTGGACACAATCATCTCTCCGTATCAACACTCAATTCAACAATAAAGTCCTCCGCAAAAGGTCCAAAAAAACGTTTTGGCATGAGTTCTTTTTAATGGCTTGTGGTTTCAGGGGGGGAGGGGGAGGGGGCTTGGGTGGGAGTGAGGGCCAATGAGTCCAAAGAGCCCTTGGTCTGTATTATTTATCAAACTGGCACACGTGGAGGCGCAGCACCGACGACGACGACGACAAACAGTTCGCCTGACAGTCCAGACCTGCTGGTGAACTTCTACCACCGCCATCTTGTGACATCATCAGCCTGGTGGGTGGGGGGGTGGGTGATGATCGGAGTGGAATGGTGGGGGGTGGGGGTGGAGTGGCCTTTCAGGGCCCGTTCTCGTTGTAGTGCAACGAGATGGGGCGCTCGCGCTGCACGGCGGGCATGTAGGGCCAGTTGTAGCTGGAGCCCGACAGCAGCATGTCTCGCAGCAGCGTCTCGATGGGCGTCTTGCCCACCAGGCGCACGAAGAAGAGCTGCTCGATGACCGGCGACGACACGATGCGCAGCGAGGGCAGGCGCAGCAGCAGACGCCCGAAGCGGTTGGGCTGGCTGGGGTACTGGTTGCGCACGTACTCCTCCAGGGCGCACTGGGACTTCTCCTGGATGCTCTCCACGTGCGCCACGTCTGACAGCCCCATGGCGTCTGCGGGGGAGGAGGGACAACGCGCACATTACTTTACAGCTCATCACATGATGCCTCCCGTGGCGTGTTCACATCATCCAAACATAACACAGCAGCACATGGCAGAGGAGGAGGAGGAGACTAGAAAGAAAGCAAACAAGAAAAAAAAGAGGCTTCGCTACATGTCTTAAAATGCAGCCTGCAGCTCTGCCAGCTATCCGTCAGTCAGCTACAGACTCGGGAGCTGTAGGTTTGAGTGTTTCGTTTTTCTTTGGTGAATAGGCTAACCTAGCATGATGCGCTGTTCCAATGTGAGTGTAATCTTAGCACGTTAGCGTCACAGCTATGCTAGTGTGGCTAACGTTTGTGTCCTACACGTAAGAACGATGATGTGCTGAGGAGCGTAGTAGTCGCACACACAGTGTAGTATGTGTTAGGGTTGTCACCGGAGACCACGATAATGTTAGCGCCCCCCCCCCCCCCCACACACACACACACACACACCCCCTTCTGGCACAGCTGAGAGGGCGTTACGCTACACTCTTCACACCCTCAGCGTTGGGGGGGGGGGGCAAGAGGGATTTGTAGAAGGAGGTCACGGCTGCGTGAAGTTGCAACAAAGACACGTTTTTACTGTACGCCCCCCACCTGCGCTGACCCCCCTGTGAACCCTGGCCGTTCTTTCACAGCGGACACGTCTTTTGTTTTGACCTGTCGCTTTACATCGAGGCTGCTTCTTGTCACGCTTTGATGTGACCCCCCCAACGCCCCTCCCTGCAGCAACGACCACTGAATCAAATGATCTTTTTTTTTTTAATCAAGCGCCCACCCCCCCCCAGCTCAGCATGTTCGCCAGCCCCTGCGTGACAAGGCAGCGGCTGAGATTAGCGAAGCCTTCCTCGCGTGCCGAAGCGACATCTCAGCGGGCTTTCCGCGCCAAGCGAGCGCCGCCGCTCTCTTGTCCAGGCGGGGGCACACCGGGTCAGTGGGGGTGAGAGCGGCGGCAGCGCGGAGACGGCCGTCCTCTTGAAACTGCATGATGGGCACTCCGAGGGAGGCGTTTGTCTGGCCTTGTTAGCATCTACATTTTAATGCTACATCGTTCTCTGTCGGGAGGGTGGGGGCTGGAGGCGCGTGTGTGTGTGTGTGTGTGCACGAGTCACATGGTCTGCTCAGGGCTACGGGGGTTATGTAGGTCACGGCTGCGCTGTGGACAATACCGTCTCACTGCAACCCGCTATGCATATTTTAAGTCCAGAGGTGGGGCAAGCGGGGCCTGGGAGGGCGGGTTGTATGGGGGGTTGGCTGCTGGTGGGGGCGGGTGGGTGTTCTGGAAGGAAGCGATGGATGATGATGGCCGCCGAGCAAAGGGAGGAACACGAGACACATGGAGGGGGGAAGAAAAGGTAGCAGTGTTCACGTCTTCACCCCACCCGCCCCCCAACCTCCACGTGGCCCCGCGGGGTGACTGCGCATGATCCGTCAGCGATGTTGTGACAGCATGTGGTTGCCATGCCGACACGGCAGCCTAGCCAAGCGGCTCGGCTCACGCTTTGCTCCGAACTGAAGTTGATTTCATTTCCCTTCAGGATTAAAACTATGATTCATAACAGCAAATATAGAAGTCATACAAAATGCTTTTTCAAAATGAATGATGTATTTTATATGCATTTATATATATATATATATATTTATATTTCATTTCCTTCCAGGGGTTACAATTATCATTATTAATTATTGATAATAAAATTAGGATTAATAATTTCAAAAATAATAGAAATAATGCAAATTAAAAAAAAATCAATCAATAACATTATTTGAATTTCCCTTACGGGATTACTAATTAGGCTTAGTTAAAAAAAATATATATACAAGTAATAAGTTATTGTGAAAAATGACATTTATTCATACAAAAGTCAAACATGACCAATATATCCAGTATTTCCCGACAAGGATTAAATTCATGATTAATAACAAAAAATAATACAAGTAGTAAAAATGCTGTTTTTAAAAGTATTACCATTAAATATTACATTTCTCCGCAAGACTTAAAATTAGGATTAATACTCAAGAAAATATAGAAACAATTTTTAAAAAATCTGCAAAGCAATACCATTATACTGTATACTGTATATAATATATAATATATATATAATATATAATATATAATATATAATACTGTATATTTCATTTCCCTTTGGGGATTACATCTACGATTAGTTATTATAAAATAATATATATACGGGAAATATCCTTTCAGGGGTTAAAATGACATTTATTAATACAAATATAATTTTAAAAATAGATTTAAAAAATAGTATTAATAATAAAACAATTCTAAAAATATATATAAAGCAATACCATCATGTATTTACTGTATTTTCCTAGTATCAAATAAAATAATACAGTAAAATATGCAAACTATGCGATTTTGACACCAACATGTTTGTTATTACTGCGCTCTTGCTGTGTGTTAAAGTGCACAAAGGACGTACTTTAACGTGGGACGTGTGCTGTGAGATGAACGCCGCCTGCATGTGACACATTCTGCTGGTATTCCTTTCACGCAGCGAGGCGGAAGAACGTCTCTCGTTGGCCAACGTCTAACTCAGGAGTTGACTTCTCTGCTTGTTGTTCTCTGCTTGTGGCCTCCAGCGGAACGAAACATGCGGACGCTCGCCCTCGCCCTCGCCCTCGTTCCCACGCGTGACAATTTGAACACGAAAACGTTGCAGTTGGGAAAGCAGTCGCCTCCACTCACCGGACGTAAAGAGCACGATGGATTTGAGGCAGGAGTACTCGGCCGTGTCCACCTGCAGGGCCTTCAGCTTCTCCACCTGCTCCTGGAAGACGCGGATGTGGTCCATGAAGGCCACAACGCGCTCCGCCGACATGGGCGAGGCGTGCAGGCCCGCCGCCGCCAGCAGGGGCGCCACGTGCAGCGGCATGGAGCACTGTGCGGCGTTGAGGACGAAGAGCTCGCTCCACGACATGCGCAGCAGCGCCACCTAGGAGGACGACGACGGACATCATTAGTTTGTTAAAGCAGGGGTGTCCAAACTTTTTCCAGCGAGGGCCACATGGTGAAAAGTGAAAGGATGCGAGGACCACGCTGATATTTTGGAAAGCAACACGGAGACAGATGCTCCGAAGCGAGATGAAAATGCTGCTAAAAATGGCCTCTTTCCCACAAGAATACAAGTTTATTCTTGGAAAATTGCCACTTTTGTTCTTCATTTGATCATGATTTTTGTTCTTAATATTTGGACTTTATTCCCGAAAGCTGTTTTTTTCCATTTCTGCTGATTTTTTTATTTATTTTCCAACTCTTGGATTTCAGCTTCTTCTCGGAATTAGACCTTTATTTCCATAATATTTTTTATCTTTTCCAGAAAAATGATGTATTCTTTCTTTCCTTCAACATTGTTACTAAAATGATATTTTTCCTCATGTTACAAGTTTCGTCTCTAAAATTGCAATCTTCTTTGTCATTAGAAAGCCATTTTGTGTCGTGATGTTTTGACTTTATGCTGTTTTCCATTTCTGCTTTGGATTTTGTTGGTATAATTTTCAGAATATTTCAACTTTCTTCTTGTATATTTTCTTCTGCTAATATTTTCACTTTATTCTGATGTTATAAACTTTATTCACTGTTTTGGACTTAAAAAAAACATTTTTCTTTAATATTTCAACCTCATGCTTTTGACTGATTTTCCCATTTTTGCTGCTGCTGTTTTAAAGTTTCCTCGTTAAATTACATTTTTGGACTTTACTGCGGGCCAATAAAATTACAGCCGCGTGCCGCAAATGGCCCCCGGGCCGCACTTTGGCCACCCCTGGTTTACAGGGTGGACGCTGACACAGGCCACAACATTAGGTACACTTACTGTACATCACACTTTGCATCTGGGATATTTTTCTATGTTTTACTCACCTGCAGAGAGTACCAGGCGTCTATTCATGGTAAGAAACATCTGCCCATCATGAATCCCTAATTCCTTTCAGTCGTGTTGAAACCGCCAACTTCAGCTTTGCAGACGCCACACTAACGACACGACACAGCCAGCTCGTGGCACCGTCACGTCTATTTGGCTGTCAATGCTGTTTCTTTCATGTTTATTCTCATGTGGTTTGGAGGTCAAAGTGCACGTTTTAATTAACGCTCGTGCTCACATACCAGCGCCAACGCTTTAAAGCCTTGCGCTCGCCACGTATCGTGTCGCAAACACGGTTTTCACTTTGGTTTTTATGCTTATTTTAGCCGCCGCTTTTTTGATCTTTTTGCTTCGCCATGCTGTTCATGTGCTTCTTTTCGAACATGACACCGCAGTGGGTTTTTTCCCCCCACATTGTGTGGAATGTAAAATTTGGTTTTCCACCGAGGCCCGCGTGCAGAAAAACTGAAGGATAAATCGTGTGAAATATTTATTTTGCAGTGTTTTTTGTCATTAATTTCTTCCAAAATGGCCAATGATAATTTTGCCTCTGTTTTCGTACAATATTGCAAAACAATAACAAAAACAAACTACAGTCATACTTCCCAATTTTCCCAGTTTTCATGAAAATGTTGCCTCTGTTTTCAGATACTGTCGTATTGCACGTAGTTTGTTATGTATCTTTTCATATTTCCCAGCTTTTTGTATTTGTCACTTTTTGTACAGTATTGCACACAACAAATTACAGTTAAAGACGGCTTTCATGTGTTTTCATTTTCATTCCTCGGTTTTCATATATTCTCGTTTTTTTTTTCAATATTATATATATTATATTATATATTATATATTATATATATATTTTTTTCAATATAATATATTCAATATTGCACGTAACAAACTACAGTTTGTTACGTACACTTTTTGTAGGATTTGGTTTAATTGAAAATGTTCATAAAATTTTGTCTTGGTTTTTGTACACTAGCTTGGTTTCGTACAACATTGCACGTAACAAACTACAGTCAAATCGTGGTTTTTGTATGATTCCTTTTTTGTCAAAAATGTTTGTTAAATTTTGCCTTAGTTTTCGTCAATATTGCACAAAGTTTGCACAAAGTCATACAAAGTTTGTGTATGATTCATTTATTGTCGAAAATTTTCGTTACATTTTGCCTCAGTTTTCGTACACTCTCGGTTTTGTACATTATTGTGTGTAACAAACAACAGTTAAACCTCAGTTTTTGTACGTCCCCAATTTTCATATGATTCGGTTTTCAGTGAAAATTTTTTTAACAGTTTTCCTCGATTTTCGTACGCTGTTGTTTTTTGCACAATATAGCACGTAACAAACTACAGGTTTCGTACGGCCCAGTTTTTGTATGATTCGGTTTCATCAAAAATTTTCGTTGCATTTTGCGTCAGTTTTTGTAAACCGCCTCGGTTTCGCACAATATTGCACGTAACAAACTGCAGTCAATCCTCGGTTTGCGTACGTCCAAATTTTCATACAATTCGTTTTTCGTCATTTTTCAAAATGATGTATGAGTTGTGTGTTATTTACTGGTTTATTATTTATTATTGTATCCAGCAGTAACACTCAATCCAAAACGTACACATGGTTCGTCAGCAGCACGCGGGGCGCTGTGTTGGTTTGTTACGTGCAGTATCGTCCGATAACCCAGACTGTACAGAAACCAAAGCAACATTTTTGTCAAAAACCGTATCGTAGGAAAACTAAGGCGTTCGAAAAGCAATGTTTGAGTGGCCGAGGGCCAATAAAAAACTATCTACGGGCCGAAAGTGTAAACTTTCCCGTCCATGCAAATGCCGAAAGCAGACGTTTGGCAGAAAGGCCAAAAAGCAAAGAAAAATGAGGACTTTTGTTGTTGCGGACAGGCTGTTGGACTCGACAAGACGAATGAACACGTCGCAGCGCGGGCGCTCACCTGATCCATGAGCTGCAGGTCGGGGAAGAACGGGATGTTCTTGGCCCACTCCACGGCGCTGAACAGCAGCCTGGCGGCCAGCTCGCAGATGTTCTCGATGCCCATGAGGTTGTTGCCCTGCATGCACTGGGCGCCGTACCGTGACGTGGGGTACGGCTCGGCCCGCAGCAGCAGGGAGATGAATCCTGACAGGTACGGCTGGCTGTTGTACGGGTCGCCGCCGTTGCTCAGGTACTGACCCGGGCTGCTCTGGGAGTTGGACGTGCGCCCTCGTTGTACGGCTGATGGAGACAAAAACAGACAAAGATCCGATATTATGTGCTCATGATGTGCATGCCTTTACAAGGGCTGTGGAGGGAAAATGTGTTGATTTCAAGATGTGTAGCGAAGCCTGCTTTTATTTCCCTGTCCTCCGTGATCTTCTATTTGTATTGCATGTATATTATATATGCCTTCATGCATACATGTATTCACTATATATTTTGTTTATTAATATAGTTATTAGGGCTGTCAAATGAGTACAATTTTTAATCAGATTAATCATGGGTTTCAAATGAATTAATCATGATTAATCACCATGTCACACTATGTTACCTTATATTACCTCATGGGACTGTCCGACATCCAAACGATCACGAGGAAACCTAAAAGAGATTTGTTTGTTTTCTGTGGAAAACCTTTCCATACCAGTCCGCCCCCTCCGGGCACCAGTGGACACATGTATACACTAAGCCCCGCCCTCTTTCTCTGCAGGGAGGCTCAAACGCCCCTTTTGGAAAACACCTGTTCAGTCATCCCCGCGTCTGCTGTCACACGAACACAACACGGACAACGAGGACGGCAGCGAGGGGGAAAAAAACGAGGCCGAAAGCGACGTCAGGAGGCGATAAGGTGAGGAGAAAGGACTTGAATGCAAAGAGTTTACATAAAGAGACAGGTGGAGGCCTGGAAGGCTGCGGGGGGCGGGGGAGGGGTTCGGAAAATGCAGCGCTCCAATCAGCTGTCAGCCCCGACAGCTGTGTCGACTGAACGCAGCTCGAAGGAGGTCGAGCTTTACTTTTAAACTTCTGGGAAGGAGAAGAAGAAGAAGAAAGCACCTTGGCACAATCGCCTTCCCGGTGAAGTCCGGACGACCCGTGTTCTGGGAAAGTGAATGCCAAACAAGAGGTCATGTGGCAGGCATGACCCAGAACCACAGACCCCTTTAAAGCTACTATATGTAAGAGCTGTACCTCAACAGAACAGCTTTAACACATCACGTTCATGCTAACTGCCTGAGCTAGCACTTTGCGATGTTGGTGGACCAGCCAGGACACCTCTTGGGTGGTGTTAGCGTTAGCATCAGCGCTAATAACACAACATTTAAATAAAGCAAACCGTTTACATCAAGACAGAGACAAGCTTTGCTAGCATGTAGCACATTCGGCACTATTGTTTGCCTGAGCCTGAAATGACTCATATTTACCTCAACAAAAGCGTGTATCCCACTTTCACTTTGCATGGATAACAGCAGGGGGAGCCCATGGAACACATGGAACAGTAAAATGACGCAAATTCCAAAAACTCACACAAACAACTGCATGACAGTAATGCTACAGGTTCACGGAACAAAATGGGAGTTAGCCAGGCTAGCAGGAAGTTATCCAGGTGCCCAGTAAGTTAGCCAATCTACCAGGAAGTTAAGCGAATCTACCAGAAAGTTAGCTAGGCTACCGGGACGTTAAGTTAATCTACCAGAAACTTAGCGAGGCTACCAGAAAGTTAAGCAAATCTACTGGGAAGTTAGCCTGCCTACCTGGACGTTAGCCAAGATACCAGGAAGTTAGCTAGACTACCAGGGAGGTTACCAAGTCTATCAGGAAGTTTGCCAGGCTACTGGGAAGTAATCCAGATGACCAGGAAGTTAGCCAGCCTACCAGGAAGTTAAGCGAATCTACCAGGAAGTCGGCACGGCTACTGGGAAGTTAAGTTAATCTACCAGGAATTTAGAGATGCTACCAGGAAGCTAAGCAAATCTACAGGGAAGTTAGCCTGCCTCCCTGGAAGTTAGCCAGACTACCAGGGAGGTTATCAAGTCTACCAGGAAGTTAGTCAGGATACCGGGAAGTTATCCAGGCCTCCATGACGTTTGCCAGGCTACCAGGAAGTTATCCAGATGACCAGGAAGTTAGCCAGCCTACCAGGAAGTTAAGCGAATCGACCAGAAAGTTAGCCAGTCGGGTTAGTCGGGACGCCTGTTAGCTAACATGTAGACGGATAAACAAACAAACTGTGCTTTTCCCCTTTATTAAAGGAACTTTCTCTTTTTGTGTTCCACCCCAGAAAGTAAATGGTAGAGTCTGTTTAATCCTTATGTAAAAAAACAAACAGTAGCCTGCTGGCTAGCATTCTAGCTACAATTTTTTTTTAGTTTTGTCGTTTTGCGTTCTGAAATGAAAATAAAAAATAGTCACACGCTAAAGTGATTTCCCACAAACCAGGAAGTAGCCTGCTGTTTAGTTTGTTTCTCATAATATTATGACTTTTGCATGATGTTCTTTTTCCTCAAAATATCATGGGATTATTCTCATAAAATGGCGACTTTTTTCCCGTTAAAATACAACCTTTTTCTTTTAAAATTGTGACTTTATTATTTTTTATTTTAATTTTCCAAAACTCCATCTTTCTTCTTGTAAATTTTATTCGCGTAATTATGACTTTATTTCCAAAATATTTTCACTTTATTGCCCTAATATTATAACTTTTCCCAAATTTAAATTTTCCAAAAATGACAACTTTATCAGTTGTTTTGTTTTTTTCTCATAATATTATGACTTTTTAAAAAAATGCCATGTTTTTTCTTTAATAATATTTCAATTTTATGTGACAAATGTGATGTTATTTTTCCGCAAAATATCACAGGTTAATTCTCATAAAATTGAGACTTTTTTTCCCGTTAGAGGACCCCCTTTTTCTCTTCATATTTTGACTTTATTCCCATAAAATTACAGTGTTTCTTTTCCATTTATGCTGGGGGGGGTTTTCCCAAAAATGTCATCTTTCTTCTTGTAAATTTTATTCACGTAATTCCGACTTTATTTCCATACTATTTTGACTTTATTCCCATAATAGTATAACTTTTTCCGCAACATAATTTCCCAAAAGAAATGGCAACTTTATTAGTAGTTTTGTTTGTTTCTCATAATATTATGACTTTTAAAAAATTCTTTAATATTTCAACTTTATTATTATTTTTATTGTTATTTTTCCTCATAATATTACATTCTTCTCAAAAAACAACAACTTTTTCTCGCTATCTTCCAACTTTTCTCTCTTAATGTATTTACTTTATTCTTGTAAAAATGCTTATTTTTCCATTTGGGGCTGCACTTTGGACGCCCCCGTTCTATGTCGTAAACTGCGAGAATTCCCAGTGAGACGCCCAAAGAGCTCCCGTCCCGTCGTCTCCCGTTCTGATGCGTACCGTAAAAATGAGGGCGCGGGCAAGCAAGGGCAGCGTGGCACGCAAGCGGAGGTACCTTTGGGACGTTTCAGCTGCCACTTTCAAAATGCCACTTCAGCAAACGGCAGCTGGCGGAGCGCACGCCTCGCTGCCTGGATGCCCCGGATTAGCCCGCGGGGTCAGACTGCTAGCGGAATTATGGCGGCGAAATACAATTAAACCCTCGCAACATTTGGACCCCAAGGTCACGGTGCCGAGGCCGCCGCAGACGCATTACAGATTTGGCTCGCTGCGACAGTTGGCTTTAATAAGAAGCTTTTTTTTCCGCTTCTAAAGCTTTCACCTCCCAGTGGAAAATAAACAAACACGCGACCTCACATGAACCCCGTCCAGATGATGCATGGTATCGCGCGCCGCCGATTTACAAGATTACAACAACCATCTGTTTAGCTCGCTTAAGCGTGCCATCCATTTGTTTGCATTGCTATTCTCAAAAGTCAACAAGGGGGCCCATTTTGGTGGTACCCTCGAGTACCAAAAACATTTAACGACTGATGATGTCAGTGTTTGGGGCGGCCCCCCCGGTGGCCGCTTAGGGAGAAAAGAGAAAATGCAGCTACAAAAGAAATAAAATCTAAAAAACACTCATCAATGGTTGACCATTCTAAACATACCGAAGTGAGCTGAACTGATGGATATTTAAATCAGGACGTTTTTTTTTATTGGCCCTCCGAACATTCCAAAACACAAATGTACAAGAAAATAACATTTAAAAAACAACAGCAAAAATGGGAAAATTTTTACGACAATATAGATGAAAATTAGGAGAATAAGACATAACATTAAGAGGAAAAATGAAGATTAAAAAGTATATTTTTTTAATGCCATAATAGTTTGAGAAATAAGTTGCAATTTTAGGGAAATAGGTTGGGTAAAAGTTATAATATTACGATAATAAAGTCATAATATTAACAGAATAAAGACGTAATAAATTGAAAAAATAAATTGAAATATATTTTTTAAAAAATCTAAAAAAGCAAAAAAGTGTAATGTAAAAAGAACACGGCCCCCCCAGCCCCACCTCTGATTTAAATCAAACGTAATATTTACTACTGATATTAAGACGTCAAGACGCGCTTTGTTGGTTGCTCCCATGATGCCCCGAAAGCAGGGGTGCCCTAACGTTTTCCACCGAGGGCCACATAGTGAAAAATGAAAGGATGCGGGGGCCAATAAAAAGCAAGCTGCGGGCTGAAAATGGCCCCCCGGGCTGCACTTTGGACACCCCTGCTGCAACGCTTGAAGACCTTGTTGGTGGAGCCGCCAAATTCCACCATCACTTATCGTAAAGATGAACTCCATAAGAGCGCACGCTGTCAGCCATGTGTCATGTGACACCTTCCTGCCTCTGCTGCCTTTATTTTGGCCCTGAGCTTTGACCCGCGGGTCGGCGGGTGTGGGCACGGCTCCAAGTGGAATGAAGATAGGAAGGCAGCCGCGTGCGTCAACATGCAGGTGAAGGTCACGGGAATGGGAATAACAAAGATAATGAACACATGAATAATAATAATAATGAATCCATTGCTCAGACCCAGTGCATTATGGGAAAACTTATTTATTTCATTTTAAACTCGTATTGTTTCATGTTTATATACGTTCTCAGGTGTATACCTTTTGAGTGTTAAGTTGCTGTGTGATGAGTTTAGTGTTCTTTGTAAGATGACACTGAGGCAGACTGGTATATAAAGCTGTTATATATAATAACCTCCTGCCTTTCCAGTGGGTCGACAAGCTCGTCGAGAGATAGCTCATGATTGGCTCCTGCCAAAGAAAGACTCACTGACTCGCGAGCGGCACAGTATTTAAACAATCAGTAGTACTTCTGAAGCGAAGGAGATGTCACAAGATTACAATTTAGCCATAAATTTGGGAGGGGTTTTTTCCTGATAAGGAAACGAAGGTCATTTGCAGATTTTGCCGAGACCTGCTTTTCATTTATCTCTGCCACTGAAAGAAAAATAATATCCCAATGGTAAGCCATATTTATGAGATAAAAAGTCGAAATTAGCAGAGACAAGCTGCGCATGTGCCGAGTGCAACGTGACGAAGGCTCCAAGCGCAGTTTGCATCGCATCATTTTGACTATTTAGCTTATAATTATGACTTTTTATCTTGCAATTTCGACGTTTTATCTCATAATTATGACTTTTTATCTCATAATTTAGACTTTTTATGTTGTAATTTCGACTATTCAGCTCATAATGACATTTTATCTCATAATTTAAACTTGTTATCTCATAATTATGACTTTTTATCTCGCAATTTTGACTTTTTATCTCAATTATAACTTTTTATCCTGCAATTTCGACTTTTTATCTCATAATTTCAACTTTTTATCTCATAATTATGACTTTTATCTCCTAACTATTACTTTTTATGTTGTAATTTGGACTATTCAGCTCATAATTATTACATTTTATCCCATAATTTCAACTTTTTATCTCATAATTATGACTTTTTATGTCATAATTTAAACTTTTTATCTGAAATTTCAACTTTTTATCTCATAATTTCAACTTTTTATCTCATAAAAAGGCTGTTTTATAGTTGGCCCTTGGCACGTTCTGAAAATACAATTAAACAAGAAAACTAAAAAATGACAGTAAAAAAGGCAGTCTTTTTATGACAATAAATACAAAATATTCAGACAATAAAGTAATAATATTAAAAGAAAAAATAGTATAAAATTTAAATATTAAAGACTAAAATATGTCATTTTTTTAGCGACAGAGAGAGAAACAAACATTTTTAGGGTAATTACTTTGGGCAAAAGTTAGAATATTATGATAATAAAACCCAAATATTATGAGAATAAATACATCATTTTACAAAAAAAGGAAAGAGAATCAAGTTTCAATATTTGTTTGAAAAAGAAAAAAAAAGGAAAACAAGAACAGAGTTTATGGTCGCCCCTCACCACTTCACCGTTGGAACATCGTGGCCTCACTCTATCGCAGTTTTTCAAAAAGCTATTTTTATTTTTCCGAGTAGGCATTTTTGTGACGCTCTTTTGAACGCATATTGCTTCGAGAAGCCAAACTCCTTACTGGTCAAACCCCAGCGACTACCTGGAACCACGTTCTTCACCCTCACCGAAATCCGACCAGAACCGGACTTAGGAGACCAAGCGGGGGTTGAGTCGCTGCTGACGGACTCCACTGCTGATGGGGATGTGAAACAACTTCATGTCCAAAAATCCCAACTCCCCCTTTAAGGCAATACAAGACGCTGATGAAATTCATTCTCACTGTCGGGTCTGGAATCCGAGAGATTACCGTGAAAAGTTCACACTAATAATACGCTTTGCCACAAAGCTGAGATGCAGGCTGGGTTTTTTCTATAAAAAACCTCTTTGCATTCTACAGTACACGGGCTGGGTTTTAAAAACTTGTCAAAGCGGCCCCCGCATCCTTTCATTTTTCAGCATACGGGCTCGGTGGAAAAAGTTTGGACACCCCTGATGATAGCGCTGACAGTGCACAATCACGGCACGCCACGAGAGCTTGTGCACGGACAAGAGAGTCCATCCGACGGAGAGGGAAGGCGTTCGTGGATTGCAAGGGTAGAGTTTGGCGTGCGGAAGATAAACGAGCCGCAATGTCAACAACACAAGAAGAAGAAGAACCAGACAGGCCCGAAGAAGCGCAGGCGGCGGTGGCGAGTCGCGAGACGGTGACACAGACGCAGACAGACAGACGCGGAGGGCAGAGGAGGAGGGGGCAGCCTTACATGCAGAAGTTTGATTCCCCCCCGCCCCTCTTCTGCTGCGAGGATGCTGCAGTCTCAGCCTTTCAGACTTTGATGAGGCGCTTCCTGAATTAATTAGTGAAGAGACTTGGCCGTGCACTCGCTGACTCTGATTCACGCTATCCTTACATCCACTTCTCAGCCAGCGGCACACATCCCAGACACACACAGCCTGCCATGCTTGTCCAAAGAATCCCCTAAAAGTGACTTTGCAGGTCAGCTGCTGGAAGCCCTCGTTTGCTTTTAAGTGCTGCCAAACACGGCGGGATTTAGGACCCTGTAATCAAAGCCTGGTTACAGATTAGCGGTAGGCCAACGTGAGCGAGCAAAAATTCCGTACGTGAACATCGGAAGCTGATTTGTCCTCCCGCAAAGTGTCGCACGTGCGTTTAAACGTTCCCGGGAGCCACTGGCAGATGCAGCGTTATTACGAGTGACACCGAAACGAGACGGGCACAGCACACGTCTGTAAATGTTAACGTGAACATCCTGCTGTCCTGTCCTCGCAGCTCGGCTTTCGTTTCTTCCATGCGTGGAGACGAGGGTTAAGTATTCCCTTTTTTTTGTTGCACTTTTCCAAACTTCTTCTTGCCCTTGTAACATTTGTTTATTTTTCAGTCTTATTTTTTAAAAATATAACAATATTTATTATAAGTGTCCACAATTTGCAGACGTTTATGAAAGCACTCTTTCATGCAAAATTATTATTTTTTTGCACTTTTTTTTTGTATTTCAAAAACTTTTTTCGCCCTTGTAACATTTGTTTATTATTTTGTTGTCATTTTTCAAAATGTAAAAATATTTATTACGTATAAGCGTCCACAATTTGCAGACGTTTATGAAAGCACTCTTTCATGCAAAATGAAAACATTTTTAAGCTTTTTTTAAAAAATATTTTAAAAACTTTTTTCGCCCTTGTAACATTTGTTTATTATTTAGTTGTTATTTTTCAAAAGATAAAAATATGTGTGGTAAGCGTCCACAGTTTGGAGATGTTTGTGAAGGAGCTCCTTGATGCAAAGTGAATCATTTCTTTTTTTTTTTTTACTTTTTTTATATTTTAAAAACTTTTTTCTTGACCTTTTAATGTTTGTTTATTTTTTTTGTTCTTATTTTTCAAAATATAAATATTTATTTTAAGCCTCCACAATTTGCAGATATTTAAGAAGAAACTCTTGAATGCATTTTTTTTGTATTAAAAAAAATTATTGATCTTTTAATGTTTATTTTTTGTTCTTACTTTACGAAATATAAAAATATTTATTATAAGCATCCATAATATTTGCAAAGTTTATGAAGCACTCTTTTGTGGTTTTTTTTACATGTTAAAAACCTTTTTCTTGACCTATTGCTGTTTTTTTGGTACTGATTTTCCAAAACATAAAAATATGAATTATAAATGATACATTTGCAGACGTTTATGAAGTCTTTAATCTTTAAGGCTTTCTTTTTCTTGACCTTTTAATGTTTTTGCTTTAATTTTTTGTTCTTAATTTGCAAAATATTGCAATTATAAAGGCACACTTTCATTCGAAATTAATAATTTTTAAAACTTTTTAAAACGTTTTTTCTTGATCTTTTCAGGTTTTATTTTTTTGTTCTTATTTTTCTAAATATTTATTATAAGTCTCCACAATGGTTGCAGAATTTTATGAAGGCGTGCTTTCACAAAATAGTTTTTAACTTATGAAAGCGTTTCCCTTTTCATGTTTAAGTTCTTCCTTACGTAAAAGAGAATTCCACTAGTCCACTAGTAAATTTCCCCGCTGTGGGATCAATAAAGTACATACAAATAGTTTCTGCACAAGACAGAACATCGATCGCACACGTTTTTCTCGTAATCACATCATAAAAACATGAAAAAAAACAACTCACTTCAAGAAATGCAAAAGGTTTGCTAAAATCCTAAAATTAAGAAAATGAACATTTCAGCTTTTTCTTTCTTCAGTGATTTTTGTTGTTTTTAAAAAGTGTTATTTCTACGATGTGCCGTAAGCCAATGAAAAACAAGCAAATGACTCCTGTGCCGTACTTCGGCGATGTGACGTCAGCAACCACAACTCTCAGCAAATATTTAGCTCGTTAGCGTCCTTCGTAGCGAGCGAACAATGGCAGTTAGAGAGAAAAGGGGAGTGTTATGGGACCTTTTCGGTCCTAAATAGAGCATTATTTGGGAGGTGCACGTCCCGCTTTGGCCTGGAGACTGAACTTGAAAGTGAATGTGGTGAAAAGCAAGAAAAAGGGCAGCTGAGGGAAGCGTATTGAGGCGTCCGCTATTAGGATTTGTCAGCGCCTAAACAAGCTAAGTGAAGGATTTCCGAGTGTACAGCTTGGACGCCGCAGGCCCGCTGGGAGCGCCGATTAGTCAACAGCGCCTGTTGAACTTTAGCGCTCCGGTGGGACGGCAGAGCCCTCCGCCCCCCACCCGCCCCCGGCCACAGGTTCTCACATTTGGACTTTGACTCCTCGCTCGCGCTGCTGTTAATGTTGTAGTTTTGCTTGACCTATATTCCACAGGCGCCGCGCTTTGCCGCGAGTGCAATATGGGTCACAGGAGGCGGCAGAGTGTCCCGCTGTGCGTGTTGAATTTGGGTATTACCGAGCCATGTGCTGCACACGGCTGCCACGCTGGGAGAAACACGCAGAATGATTGATTGGTTTTGTTTGGGGTTTTTGATGTGAATTCATCTGCTGTTCTGCGTCGTTCTAATCCGGATCTGGCAAACGAGCGCAACACAAAGCTGGACAACTTTCATGGCCACAAAAGCCGATCCCGGCGCTGAGGTTCAGAGCTACAGGACACCTCGTCACGTTCAAATGTCATGTGTGACGTGTCCGATAACTTCAGCCTGGTGACTCTCGTTGAAAAATGGACATGTGGCAGCTCAAAACACACGCTAACTTTACCAGCCTGGGGAACCTCACTCCATCGCTTTCTGTACAGTGAAGCACACTTTCACACTAGCGTTGCACATTAACTTCCTGTTTCGATTAGTTCCACAGCCTATTTAGGCAGCAAGCTAGCTGAGTCTTAAATTGCATCCTTTCGTGTTATGGAATTTCATGTTACAGCGTTTCATGTTACAGTGTTTCATGTTACAGCGTTTCGTATTACAGCGTTTCATGTTACAGCGTTTCATGTTACAGCGTTTCGTATTACAGCGTTTCATCTTATGATGTTTGATGATCCAGCGTTTCGTGTTACAGCGTTTCAAGTTATTATGTTTCGCATTACAGCATTTTGTGACACGGTGCTTCTAGTTGTGTTTTGTGTTCTTACATTCCGTGTCAGGGCATTTCACGTTATGGGGTTTCACGTTACATCATTTTGTATTGTTTTATTCCACAAAATGAGGGAATTACCCCCACCAACCCCCCACGGAAGAAAGATTCTCTGGCTTGGAAAGACGAGCCTGCCGGCTGCCAATGCTCGCCGCTGCGCTGACCCCGCGGACTCCTGAAGCGTGGAGTCTGCCACCTTTGTCACCTGCAGTACCGGAGAGGATTTGGAAGGAGAGTTAAAATGCGGGAAATCATTTGAACGGGGGGGGGTGACAGGAAAGAAGGGCAAAATACAGGAGATTCTTTCTGTGGGAAAACGGGAGGCTCGACAGGAACGACCTTCTCTGTCAGACGCCATCGACGAGGAGAACAAGCCGAGGTTCTGTGGGGTTAGATGACGACACCGCCGTCGCAGACATGCCACCTCGCAAGGAGGTCAAACGTGCCCCCGGGGTGCAGAAGGCACAAAATGAAATGTTCTCACTGTGAAGAGGCTGTTAAACTTTCAGCGTGACTTCGGAAATGTCATGAACGCCACATCAAGGCCGACGCTGGGCTAATTATTTAACAGACTAAACGCTGGCGCTTACGTCTAATGAAGACGTGAATGTTTTTTAGCAACCAGATGCCGCTCGGCCCTGGGGGAGGTTGTCGTCAACAAGCATTTCAAATTGAACATTTACAAAAAACACATTCCCAAAAAATGGATGAAATGTCAAGCTCGTTCTGCGCCTTCCAGAATCATCGGGATGCGTTTGAGAGTACAAATGTCACCAGAGCACAAACACGGCGTTACCTCGGCAACCTGCGCCCAACCCGATGAATAATGCACAGCGAGCGTGACTGATGTACGTGCGCGCGGACGACGGCGCGCTTTTAACGGCGGCCCGCTCGCCGCCGCTCGCACGCTGTTAAATTTACTGTGGCTGTCGCCATGAAATAATCATGCCCGCGTCCTCAAATATTCATGTTTACACCGTTTGTTTGCCTTGAAACACGCGCTTCCTGCGCGCTGCACAACCACTTCTCCGCTTCTTATCGATGGGCGTCGCCGCTGCGTTCAACGACTCCAGACGCGATGAGTCACTCGCTCAAGTGAGTCGGGTACTCCATTGGCTCGTCACAGAGCGCGTTGCGTCAAGCGCCACATGTAGATATGCCAGGGATGTGCCAGGGATATGCCAGGGATGTGCCAGGGATATGCCAGAGATGTGCCAGGGATATGCCAGGGATATGCCAGGGATGTGCCAGGGATATGCCAGGGATATGCCAGGGATATGCCAGAGATATGCCAGGGATATGCCAGGGATATGCCAGGGATATGCCAGAGATATGCCAGGGATGTGCCAGGGATATGCCAGGAAGTTAAACACGTTTCATCTCCGCTTCGTCATAAGGGTGACACAGCATATTATTAGCTCTTTGCTGGGGGGGTTTCACAATTTTCCTGTTGTTTTTTTAAATTTTCCAAATATAATAATAATTTTCTTCTTAAGTAATCTTTGTAAATTTTCTTCCTGTAAAATTTTGACTTTTTTCCCAGATTATTATAACTTTTCCCCATCTTCATTTTTACAAAATTTACCATTTTATTTGTTGTTTTGCTTGTTTCTCATAATATTACGACTTAAAAAAAAACTAAAACTAAAATGACATCATTTTTCTCATAATATTAACAGTTTACTCCCGTAAAATTCAGACTTTTCGCTTAATATTTTGACTTTATTATCATAAAATTGTACCTTCTTTTTCCATTTGTGCCGTTGTTGTCTTTTCCCATATTTCAACTTTTTTCTGGTAAATTTTCTTCCCTCAATTATGACTTCATTGCCATCGTGTTTTGACTTCATTCTTGTAAAATTATAACTTTTACCACAAACTAATTTCCCAAAAATTGCAACTTTATTTATTTTATAATGTAATATTATTTATTATATTATTTCAACTTAAAAATATTTTTTCTTTAATATTACAAGCTACAAAAATGATATTACATTCCCTCTTAATATTACGACGCTATTCTCGTAAAATTACGACTTTTTCTCGTTAGGTTATTTTATTTTGACTTTATTCTTGTCAAATTAATTAAAGTTTTTGGGGTTTTCTTATAATGTTATAATGATCAGAGAATAAAGTCAGAATATTATTTAAATAACTCATAATTAGAAGAAGAAAATTTACAAGAAGAATGTTGAAATTGTTGGAAAATCTAAAAAAAAAAAAGAAACAGAAATGAAAAACCAGCAGCTGTAATTTTACAAGAATAAAGTCAAAATATGAAGAGAAAAAAGTCGTATTCTAATGAGGGAAAATCCTAAAAAAATAAAAAATAAAAAATAATGTCATTTTAGTAGCAAAGAGTTGAAATATGAAAGAAAAATATGTTATTTTAAGTCGTAATATTAAAGAGAAACAAACAAAACAAAATAAAGTTGTATTTTTTGGAAAATTAGGTTGGGGAAAATGCTAGAATGTTATGGGAATAAAGTCAAAATATTACCCAAAAAATGTTACAAAGATTACTTAAGAAGAAAGTTGAAATATTTGGACATTAAAAAAAAAACAATAGCAAAATGGGGGGGGGAAGCAAAGAGCAAAGTTGGTGCTAATAATGTGCTTGTTCAGCAACATGACAAAGCTGAGATGCACTTTTTTCTTGGAATACATCTAACGTCTTAGCATTGGCCCTCATGTTTTACCATGTGGCCCTCGGTGTCAAAGGTCGGATGCCCCCGTTGTAGTCGTTAAGGAATCGTTCATGACTCACACCTACACCCATGCCGGGAGTCGGTGAGACACGAGTCCTCCTGGAGTATCCGTGAATCAGCCCAACTTGAGTCTTTGTGGCGCATCCAGCTCGGGCAGGGAGGGGAAAGGAGGGTTGACTTGATGCGAGGAGCGGACCCGCTGCTTTCTAACACGCGCGCAAATGCAGTAAGAGCAACAGTTGCGCAATTGATGAATGTGACTTTTTTACAGTTCTTTTTTCAATTTAGCGAGTGGTTGCGGGGGTGAGTTGGTGAACGACTTGACTCAGTCAAAAGCTTGCGAGCTTTGAACAATTTGCTCGTGACTCGACCGTCTTAATGCTCCTTCTCACAGTGGACGCTCCTCGGGGGGCCCTCAGGCGGGATAACATAGGGGCTCCAAAGTGGACAAATGAGTGTTGATAAACAGAAGCCGGCCCACAAAGAGGATTTGAGGATAGCGTTTAATCCCACTGACCTCGAACGCACCAAGGAGAGAGCGAGGCTCGCGAGCTCAAAAAGAAAAAGTCAAAGATGCTTTATTTGTCCGTTAGACTGGACATCCGTCCGCGATCAAAACGAGACTGCAAAAGTCCTCCCGTCGTATGCTCGTATCGCGTCTCACTGTGACTTCGTTTGACGCACATTGAGGGCAGTGAACACATCAGCGGCCGTGACCTGATTTACAAGTCAGCGTTCCCTCATTTCGGGTTTCTGATTATGGAAAAAAAACCAAAAAAAAACCGACATCAATAAATCATTTTGATTTATTTCCTAAAAATCATGCAAATTATTACCTGTACAATTCAGTGAAAATGATATGTTTAAAAATAACATATCAAAATATATATATATATATTATTTAGTGGAAGAAGCTGAACTTTTTTGTGGACTACTAAAACCTGCAGGAGTGCTCCAAAAGCCTCAGATGGCGAGGGCACCTCTCCCCCACTCCAGGTCACCCCACGCATTTCTCAGCTGGATTTACTGTCGGTCCATTTTCTCTTGGTGAGCCTCATTTGGCTGCTTGAGGCCGAAATAGTCGTCTCTTTGCAACTGTTCATGTGCGCACTTATTTTTCACATTTTGACCCCGAATGTTTTGTTTTTTTTCAACAGCTTTCAAATGATGCACGATGGTCTCGTATTCTTCGAAGTAAAAAAAACAACAACAACATGTGATTTGAACAGGTTCGTGTTGCACTTTTGCGGCATTTGTGCATTTTTTCACCTGTTGGAACCTCCCCAAATTGCAGGCACGCGACCCGATTGCGCAATATGCTTGCTTTTTTTGCTGTTGTTGTTGCAGTGAAGGCGTTGTTGCAGCGACATCAGGAGATTTCCTCGGGTTTCAGTGCACAACAGCATGACTGAGTTAGTGTGGCTTGCGGGTTTTTGTACAGGATATAGTGTACACACACACACACACACACACACACGCACACGCACACACACACACACACACACACAGGGCATGACCCTTGGGAGCTGAGGGATCATCTCAGGCGACTATCTCGGAGTTTGAATGCCGACTTTTGCCTGCCAGCAAGCCAGAACGTCAAAAACTAGCCGCATCGCAACCTATCATAACAGCCTCCGCTTGATTTCTGCCGTTTTTGAGAACCAGGCGTACATTTTCGAGATATCTCCCTTGACGCAAATGCTACGCAGGCTGTATTGGAATCGCTAAACTGGATGAGAATAATCCTGTACGTGACCCACATTGAGGCCGCCGTTTGAAAAACACGTCAGCGCCAATTAATAATAATTAACAAGCGGGGCGAGCTGCTCAAGCCTCCACCGACACGTTTTCACGGCTCCTCTTTTGGCGCCAAGTGACCCGTTGTTAATCCGGCACAGCACAACAAACGCAGCGGCGTCCTGCGCTTCGCGGCTGCGGGTGTCGCTGAGCAAACGGCGTCATTAAAAGACAACACAAAGAGATGACAGGAGGATTCTGGTGTTGTTTGGCTTAATTTGGTGCAGGAATGTGAACCGTAGTGCTGCAGGTGGAGGATGATTGTTGGTCTCCATGGCAACAGTAATGATGATGAGTGCTTAGAAATGTACAGGTGCATCCGGATAAATGAGAATATGGTGGAAAAGTTATTTGATTTCACTCCAAACTAAAGCCTAGGAAAGTTTTTGCAGTTCATTTTCTTATTGGCAGTTTTTCTAATTTTCCAAGAGTTTTTTTAAAATTAGCAGTAAGTTTATAAACACTGCAGCTTTTGGATGAAATTCACTTTTCAAAGATATTCTCACGTACTGCGATGCACCCGCGGATGGCGAATTGTAACCTCATCATGAAAAGTGTTTGTCAAAAAAGTGAACAAACGATTGTTTAAATGATTAGGATTATGTTTGTAATGTTGCATTCAGTTGAAACAAACACGACCCCCTCCGCTGACATCCAGCACACACACCGGCCTTACCTTCTCTCCTCATGCCGACTTTGAGGCACTTCTTCAGGCGGCAGTACTGACACTGGTTCCGGTGGTGCTGGTCGATGGGGCAGTCCCGGTTCCCCCGGCAGGTGTAACTGAGGTTCCGCCTCACGGAGCGCTTGAAGAAGCTCTTGCATCCCTCGCAGGTGAACTGACCGTAGTGCTTCCCGCTCGACTTGTCACCGCACACCATGCAGTCCACGTTGGGCAGCTTGTCCCCGGAGAGAGCGTCGTTGCCCGGCGTCGAGCCGTTGGGAGTCCCCGGCGCGCCTCCGGGGTCCTGGCCGCAAATCTGGAGCTGCGAGCCCGGGTCTGCGGAAATGCTCTCTGGCCACTGGTTTACTACCATTGCCATGCTATCCACGAACACTTTGGACTTTGGCTTTTAGAGTGGAAAGTGCGCAAAAACGGGAACGAGAACGTCCTCGCAAATGCAGCTGGTGTTATTTTTTTAATGTAATTTCTTTTCTTGTGTGGATTAAAGTTCAGACGAGCAGCAGCAGCGGGGGATCATGACCGATGAGAGTCCCGGTGCTGGCGGCCGCGCACAGATCCATAAACACGTCCTCCTCCTGGAACCAGCGTCCCGCGAAAGGGAAAGGGAGTCCAAGGAAAAGAAACGGTGGGTCAGCGTGGAGGCGCTCGAAGTTAAAGACTAATAGTTACGCTCAAAAATAGTCCCGAAAGCTGCACGCTTACACTTCTTCTTCTTCGTGTGAAGTAGTCCCATCCACGTCTTCTTTGGAGCGGCGGAAGGCGGAGATGAGCCTCCGGAGTCCGGTCCTTTTTGGGATCAAGACGCGAATGTGGCGCGCGTTGCCTTCATGGGAAGACGCACAAACACGCACTGTGCACGTCCACGTCGCGATGCAGGATGATGATGATAATGGTGGTGATGGTAATGATGATGGTGGTGGTCGCACAACACGGGTCACCTCCGTCCCAGCCAAGCTGCACTTTTGGGGCAAAGTGTCACCGGTAGGCTGTTAACCCTCCGCCCCCCTTCCCCCTCACTCCGCCCCTTGGCCGCGGGCGGGCTCCATATACGGGCCGGAGCGTCGTATAAGGTCATGCCGCCTCCCATAGCGGGCAACCCGCGTTGGGGGCCAGGCAGCGCCGGCTGTGATTGGCTGCTCAGTGGGCCGGTCAAACGCGAGAAGCCCCTGGTTGGACGGTGGTGAGTTTGGGAGACACTTTGATTGACAGCAACGAATGTTGCAGAGACTTTGTGGACGGGCTGAAAGGCAAAGAAAATGGAATTATTTTTATTTGGTCATTAATGAAATGGTTTAGTTTATTTGGAGCATGCATGAGTGAGACGTTTATACGTGTGAGCAGGAGACAATACAGTCTGTGTAATGATGCACGGCTTATTCAATCGAAAGAATTAGATATCGGATTGTATCGTGTGGGCGTTTCTGCTGATAGTGACATCGGTGCGCGAGTGAGACCTAAATGAGAGTGCACTGTGCTTCACAGAGCAACAAAGCTTGCTGGCTCCTACGTCTGCAGTCGGGGTTTATTTCCAAGTTTGGCCTTTGGATTGTAAATGTGCAACTTGCAAAGACCGTAACGCACCACTTATGTGAGCGGGGCAAATAACAAAATAATGATAAGAGGCAATAGATACACAGCACATGGCCGTCTTAGAATTGCACCTTTCGATGATATTAGTCCACAGTTTCGTACTTGGCACTCATACGGATGTTAGTGCCACGTAGAAATGTGCATCAGAAGACGATGCGAGCGTCTTAGTCACATACACAAGAATGGAGTGGCGATACGGGATACGGCGGGAGACAAATAGAACGCAGAGCGATTTGTGAGGTGTTGGCAGATTACGCTGCCGATGGGGATGTCATACAGCTTCATGTCAAAAAACGATCCCTTTCGATGACACGGCAGGAAACATTTCTAATATCCGTCTTTGAAAAGGGCGGTTCCGGTAGTGACGTCGGCAAAGGCGCAGCGCTCATCTAGGCAGAGTAAACACACGAGAGAGAATGGACGAGACAGAATATGTTTACAGTGATTACAGCGAACATCTGAGCGACACTAGAGGACGAAGAAACATCTGGAGATGAAATAGAGCCTTTTTTATTGTGTAGTTCACCGCCGCCCCGCCCCCCACCGTCAACATCCATCCATCCGTCCGTTTTCTTCCGATTATCCGGGTCCTGGTCACGGGGGCAGCAGTCTCAGTAGGGAAGTCCGGACCCCTCTTCCAGTTCCACCGGGACGTTCCCAGGCCAGCTGTGAGACATAATCCCTCCAGCGTGTCCTAGGCCTGCCCCGGGGCCTCCTCCCGGCTGGGCATGCCCGGAACACCTCACCAGGGAGGCGTCCGGGAGGCGTCCTGACTCGATGCCCGAGCAGCGGCTCTACTCTGAGCCCCTCCCGGATGACCGACCTCCTCCCCCTATCTCTTAGGGTGAGTCCAGCCACCCTACGAAGGAAACCCATTTCAGCCGCTTGTATCTGTGATCTCGTTCTTTTGGTCCCGCCCCAAAGCTCCTGACCATCGGTGAGGGTGGGAGCATAGATCTACCAGTAAACTGAGCTTTGCTTTCCGGCTCAGCTCTCTTCACCACGACGGTCTGCTACAGCGGCCACTGCTGCAGATGCTGCACCGATCCGCCTGTCGACCTCACGCTCCAACCTTCCCTCACTCGTGAACAAGACCCCGACACCACCTGGGGCAGGACCTCATTCCCAACCAGGAGGGAGCAATCCACCCTTTTCCGACTGAGAACCATGGCCTCGGTTTGGGAGGTGCTGAGTCTCATCCCAGACGCTTCACACTCAGATGCAAACCGTAAACAGTAAACGCTGACGGTCACAGCCCGATGAGGCCATCAGGACCACATCGTCTGCAAATAACAGAGACGAGATCCTAAGGCCCTCAAACTGGACTCCCTCGACGCCTTGGCTGCGCCTAGAAATTCTGTCCATAATGAACAGAACCGGCCAGCGTCAACATGTGGCTGTGAAAGTACATATGTTTTATAAGATGTATAACGCTGTCAATGCTTACAGTACAATACTGGATGTAAGTAAGTAAGACATGACTTCCTCTGTTCTGTGGCAGCGGACGCAGTCCTCCTCCTTTTGTCCTGTGCAGTGTAGCAGTAGGAATAGCATCCTAGCATCCAAAATGATCCAAAATTACTTTCAAGCCAAATGCTTCTTGTAAAGGTCTTCATTTATACGAGTCAAGAGATTCAAGATTCAAGAGAGTTTTATTGTCATGTGCATGGTAAAACAGCAGTTATACCATGCAATGAAAATCTTATTCTGTTCATTCTCCCAAGAAAAGAAGGAAAACACAAGAAAGAATAAGAACATAAACACGTAAACATAAATACCAATAAATTAAGCAACAACAACAGAAGAGACATTAATACAAGTAAATAATACAAATAAATAAATAAATAAAGTGCTATGAGTGTGTGCGTGTGTTGCGTGCGGCGTGTGCGAGTGCTTCGTTGAGGAGCCTGAGTCTTCAGTGAAATGAACGCTAGGCGCTGGTCCATTTGTCCCGTGTGTGTGTACTTGCTGCGTTCATTGTCATTTTAAGCCTTTGTCTTCTGGAAAAGAAAACAAACTCACACTATCACTCGGACACTGTGAACATCCAGCGGCAACACGACGCAAAATGGAGCACGCATTGCTGACTCATCGTCCGTGCATTTTTGATTGTGGACCCCCCCACGGGTTGCGAGTGGTAGCAATTTGATTCATTGAATTCGGTCTCGCCAGGATGTACGGGAAGTCCGCATCAGCAAGAAGTTCATTCTTGACCTGTGACCTAAAACAGAATATGAAAAACAACAGGGTGTTCATACCATGACATTAAAAAAAAAAAAAAAATTGTTATTTGATTTTTAATTTCAATTTATTTTTAATACATTTTTTGTTAAGTATTTTAAAAAAATAATATAAACAAAACAATTTTTTACAAATTATTATCATTGTTAATTGTGAATATTCTGCAAAAAAAAACCCTGAATTTGCATTCTTGATGCTGCACCTGGTGGGAAAAAAGGTTTGGACGCCGTTGACCTATGACCTACAGCGGAAAATCCAAAAACAATAGCGTGCTTACACCTTGACTTTTTTTTTTAAATATATTTTTAATTAATTTATTTTATTTTATTTTCAACATTTTTAATTTTGTATTTTTTAAATGCATTTAAACAAATAAATAAGGCATTTGCAAGTAATTTTTAAAAAGTTCTTATGTTATTTGTGAAAAAAACTAAAAAACTAAAAGAGAACGCCAACAAAACAATGGGGTGTTCATCTGGACCTGGACCTAGACCTGGACCTGGACCTGGACCTGGACCTGGACCTGGACCTGGACCTGGACCTGCACCTGGACCTGGACCTGGACCTGGACACGGTCCCAGCGGTGCATGACTATGATGGCCGTACAGAGCATGAAAAAAGGGGTTAAAAGGGGGGGGGGTGCCCTCCAAAGGAAAGCGAGGGGGTCGAGCGACCTTGCAGACAGGGGTGTCGAAAATGGTGTTAATTTCTTCTGATGAACTTTGTCACTTATAAAAAGCCAGGTCATAAACGTTGGAGTGAAAGTTCAAAATGACGGCTGCAAGCCAAGTAATCACAGTAAAGGCACCGTACGCCACCTTCAGCGTTATTACTTCATTTGCCTTTCATATTTTTGGGGTTGCTACGGCTGCCTGCTGCCAAGCCGCTCGTTTGTACTCGTACTCGGTACGGTACGCAAAGGAAGCGTCAGGCTGCCTGAAGAGAAAAGAGAGACGGCTAAAAGTGTTTTTCTCACAGGAAGGTGAGTAGTGTGATGTGTGATGTGGAGAATTGTCTGGATGTTATTGTTGACAGGTGCTTTACAGACGCGGGGTTGGAAGTTCTTTTCAAAGTCAAGTCTGGAAAAACTGCGTCTCAGCTTTATGATCGGGATGAAAAGCCTTTTATTGGTGGCACCAACAGCTCCTTTTTTTTAAGCTTTCAAAATATTTAAACTTTTTTCTTAAATAATCCTCGTCAATTTTCTTCTTGCAATATTATAACTTTATTCCCGTAATATTTTGACTTTACTCTCATAATATTACAACTTTTTTCCCAACCTAATTTTCCAAAAATGACGGCTTTATTTTACTTTGTTTGTTTCTCATCGTATTACGACTTAAAAAAAACATTCAACTTTGCGCTACGAAAATAATGTTATTTTTCCTCATAATATTATGATGTTATTATCATAAAATTACGACTTTTTCTCATTAGATTACAACTTTTTTCAGTTTTTTCCAGTTCTGCTGTTGTTTTTTCATTTGTATTATTACTATTATTACTATTACTACTATTATTACTATTACTACTGTTATTACTATTATTACTATTATTACTATTATTACTATTACTACTATTATTACTATTACTATTATTACTATTACTAATATTATTACTATATTACTATTACTACTGTTATTACTATTATTACTATTACTACTAATATTACTATTACTATTATTACTATTACTACTATTACTACTAGTATTACTAGTATTACTATTACTACTATTACTATTATTACTATTATTACTATTACTACTATTACTATTATTACTATTACTACTATTATTACTATTACTACTATTACTATTATTACTATTATTACTATTATTACTATTACTACTATTACTATTATTACTATTATTACTATTACTACTATTACTACTATTATTACTATTACTACTAATATTACTATTACTATTACTACTATTACTACTAGTATTACTAGTATTACTATTACTACTATTGCTATTATTACTATTATTACTATTATTACTATTACTACTATTATTACTATTACTACTATTACTACTATTACTACTATTATTACTATTACTACTGTTATTACTATTACTATTATTACTATTATTACTATTATTACTATTACTACTATTACTACTATTACTATTATTACTATTATTGCTATTACTACTATTCCTACTATTATTTCTATTATTACTGTTATTACTATTACTACTATTACTATTATTACTATTACTACTATTATTACTATTACTACTATTACTATTATTACTATTATTACTATTACTACTATTACTACTATTATTACTATTATTACTATTATTACTATTACTACTATTACTATTATTACTATTCCTACTATTATTACTATTACTACTATTGCTATTATTACTATTATTACTATTATTACTATTACTACTATTATTACTATTACTACTATTACTACTATTACTACTATTATTACTATTACTACTGTTATTACTATTACTATTATTACTATTATTACTATTACTACTATTATTACTATTACTATTATTACTATTACTACTATTACTACTAGTATTACTATTACTACTATTACTATTATTACTATTATTACTATTACTACTATTACTATTATTACTATTACTACTATTACTATTATTACTATTATTACTATTACTACTATTATTACTATTACTACTATTACTACTATTATTACTATTACTAATATTATTACTATTATTACTGTTATTACTATTACTACTATATTACTATTACTACTATTATTACTATTATTACTATTACTACTATTACTATTATTACTATTATTGCTATTACTACTATTCCTACTATTATTTCTATTATTACTGTTATTACTATTACTACTATTACTATTATTACTATTACTACTATTATTACTATTACTACTATTACTATTATTACTATTATTACTATTACTACTATTACTACTATTACTATTATTACTATTATTACTATTATTACTATTACTATTATTACTATTCCTACTATTATTACTATTCCTACTATTATTACTATTACTACTATTGCTATTATTACTATTATTACTATTATTATGGGATATTAATTTTATTTATTAATTTTATATTTATATTTTATTTTGTCTTGCTGCTGTAACAAGTAAATTTCCCCGCTGTGGGATAAATAAAGTACATACAATACAATACAATACAATATTACTATTACTACTATTATTACTATTACTACTATTACTACTATTACCACTATTATTACTATTACTACTGTTATTACTATTACTATTATTACTATTATTACTATTACTACTATTATTACTATTACTACCAGTACTACTATTATTACTATTATTACTATTACTACTATTACTGCTATTATTACTATATTACTATTATTACTATTACTACTGTATTACTATTATTACTATTATTACTATTATTGCTATTATTACTATTACTATTATTACTATTACTACCATTACTACTATTATTACTATTACTACTATTACTACTGTTATTACTATTACTACTATTACTACTATTATTACTATTACTACTATTGCTATTATTACTATTATTACTATTATTATGGGATATTAATTTTATTTATTAATTTTATATTTATATTTTATTTTGTCTTGCTGCTGTAACAAGTAAATTTCCCCGCTGTGGGATAAATAAAGTACATACAATACAATACAATACAATATTACTATTACTACTATTATTACTATTACTACTATTACTACTATTACCACTATTATTACTATTACTACTGTTATTACTATTACTATTATTACTATTATTACTATTACTACTATTATTACTATTACTACCAGTACTACTATTATTACTATTATTACTATTACTACTATTACTGCTATTATTACTATATTACTATTATTACTATTACTACTGTATTACTATTATTACTATTATTACTATTATTGCTATTATTACTATTACTATTATTACTATTACTACCATTACTACTATTATTACTATTACTACTATTACTACTGTTATTACTATTACTACTATTACTACTATTATTACTATTACTACTATTGCTATTATTACTATTATTACTATTATTATGGGATATTAATTTTATTTATTAATTTTATATTTATATTTTATTTTGTCTTGCTGCTGTAACAAGTAAATTTCCCCGCTGTGGGATAAATAAAGTACATACAATACAATACAATACAATATTACTATTACTACTATTATTACTATTACTACTATTACTACTATTACCACTATTATTACTATTACTACTGTTATTACTATTACTATTATTACTATTATTACTATTACTACTATTATTACTATTACTACCAGTACTACTATTATTACTATTATTACTATTACTACTATTACTGCTATTATTACTATATTACTATTATTACTATTACTACTGTATTACTATTATTACTATTATTACTATTATTGCTATTATTACTATTACTATTATTACTATTACTACCATTACTACTATTATTACGATTATTACTATTACTACTGTTATTACTATTAGTACTATTACTACTATTATTACTATTACTACTATTACTATTATTACTATTATTACTATTATTACTATTATTACTATTACTACTATTATTACTATTACTACTATTACTATTATTACTATTATTACTATTACTACTATTATTACTATTACTACTATTACTATTATTACTATTATTACTATTATTACTATTACTATTATTACTATTCCTACTATTATTACTATTACTACTATTGCTATTATTACTATTATTACTATTATTATGGGATATTAATTTTATTTATTAATTTTATATTTATATTTTATTTTGTCTTGCTGCTGTAACAAGTAAATTTCCCCGCTGTGGGATAAATAAAGTACATACAATACAATACAATACAATATTACTATTACTACTATTATTACTATTACTACTATTACTACTATTACCACTATTATTACTATTACTACTGTTATTACTATTACTATTATTACTATTATTACTATTACTACTATTATTACTATTACTACCAGTACTACTATTATTACTATTATTACTATTACTACTATTACTGCTATTATTACTATATTACTATTATTACTATTACTATTATTACTATTATTGCTATTATTACTATTACTATTATTACTATTACTACCATTACTACTATTATTACTATTATTACTATTACTACTGTTATTACTATTACTACTATTACTACTATTTTTACTATTACTACTATTGCTATTATTACTATTATTACTATTATTATGGGATATTAATTTTATTTATTAATTTTATATTTATATTTTATTTTGTCTTGCTGCTGTAACAAGTAAATTTCCCCGCTGTGGGATAAATAAAGTACATACAATACAATACAATACAATATTACTATTACTACTATTATTACTATTACTACTATTACTACTATTACCACTATTATTACTATTACTACTGTTATTACTATTACTATTATTACTATTATTACTATTACTACTATTATTACTATTACTACCAGTACTACTATTTTTACTATTATTACTATTACTACTATTACTGCTATTATTACTATATTACTATTATTACTATTACTACTGTATTACTATTATTACTATTATTACTATTATTGCTATTATTACTATTACTATTATTACTATTACTACCATTACTACTATTATTACGATTATTACTATTACTACTGTTATTACTATTACTACTATTACTACTATTATTACTATTACTACTATTACTATTATTACTATTATTACTATTATTACTATTATTACTATTACTACTATTATTACTATTACTACTATTACTATTATTACTACTATTACTATTATTACTATTATTACTATTACTACTATTACTACTATTACTACTACTACTATTACTACTATTACTACTATTATTACTATTATTACTAAAACCGGGGGCATGGGACAACTGAGGTTTGACTGTGGTTGTGTTCTCAGCTTCTTCGGGGGTCATTCATGGGCCTGCCTTTTCACGTCCCATACTGACAGCTCCCACGTAAAACAGCACAACTGACAAACCATAGTCCAAAAACCTAAGGGTAGGACGAAAATGTGTGTGTGTGTGTGGGAATAAAGTCAGAATATTACAAGCAAAAATGGGAAAAAGAGTAAAGAGCAAAGTCGATACTAATAATAGGCTGTTTTTTAAAAATATATACTGTAACTTCTTTTTGTAAAGTATCAAAGCGGCCCCTGCATCCTTTCATTTTTCACTACGTGTCCCTCGCTGGAAAACCTTCGGACACCCCTGACATAGAACTAATGATAACAGTGAAAAAAAGCGGACAAAAAAGGTGGCAACTTCTCACCAGGTCGCACAAAACGCCTCCAAAATGTTCCCCATTTGAGAAAGTGTTGATTTTAGGGATGTTTTATTGTCTCAAAAGGTCATTCCAGTAATTGCTCAAGCGGGCTTTCCATGCAGGCAGCATGCGGGGGGTGGGGGAGTGGGGCTGGGGGGGTTGATCACTCCCCCAGATTTGTCATGGGGAGGCGGCCGCCTGCACTAAAGTGTTTGTGCACATGTCCTCACGATGACACGCTGCCTGCAAAATGCACCTTTTGCCTGCTTTTACTCGTGCAAGCCGTTCAAAAGTGTGAAAGGTTGCGGCCTTTGTAGCGCGTGCCGCAGCCTAAGCGCTTGCGTTTAATGCCGTTAAGGCCGGTCGTCACAATTGTTTACGCTCCCAGGAAGTAGGTTTCATACGCTTCGTTATTCCTGGTAGAGGCAGTCATCCACCACGTTGGCACGATGCAACAACAGTGGTTGTCAGAGTAACTGATTGAACTGATTGATTGATGTGTTTGTGATTTGGTAGTTTTAATGCTTTGGAACCTCGATGCTGCTGAATAATGGAAGCCAAACAGATGTAGGCTGCAGGCGTGCCTAATAAAGTGACTGATGAGTGCATATTAGACTTGCATTAAGACTTGCTACTTGAGTCACCCCCCCACCCCCCTCCCCTCCAAAGTTAAAGCCCCCTTTGGGGGTCCCAGAGTGAAGCTCGCCAGAGGCCATAAAGTTGGCCCCATGCTCGGCTTAATTGCTGTCACATGTAACCTTACCTGTCCCCCAATTAGCCCCCTGACTCGCTATTAGGGGGATTCCACGAGCTGCGGCCCACTGACCAAGTCCACCTCGGGGTCTGCAGCCCAATAATTAGGCTGAAACTCGACACGGGGGAGGCTTATGATCAAGTTGACCAGAATGGGGCGGAAAAGCAGCTTCTTATTAAAGAAGGACCGTGAATCCCACACGGAGGCTCCCTTAGTGTGGAGGCTTGTGTCTTATTTGGTCTGTCTTACTCGTGTCTGACATGTCAGCAGGAAGTGGGGAGAATGACACAAATGCAGGAATAACTTAGACGTAGTCCTAACCCCAACCCCAACCCCCATCTGTCTTACTCATGTCTCAAATTTCAGCAGGAAGTGGAAAGAATGACCCAAATGCAGGAATAGTCGCTAGAAATCGTCCTAACCCTAAACCAGGGGTGTCCAAAGTGCGGCCCGGGGGCCGTTTGCGGCCCGTGGCTGTGATTTTATCGGCCCGCAGCACAGTCCAAAAATGTAATTTAACAAGAAACTACAAAAAACCAATACCAGCAGCAAAAATGCAAAAGTCAAAATATTTATTTAAGAGAAGAGTTGTAATCTAGCAAGGAAAAAAGACATCATTTCACAATAAAGTCCTAGTATGAGGCAAAATGTCATTTTAGTAGCACGAAGTTGAAATATTAAAGTATTAAATAATATTTATATTAAAGTATTAAATAATATTTAGATTCATGTATTAAATAACATTTAGATTAAAGTATTAAATAATATTATATTAAAGTATTAAATAATATTTAGATTAATGTATTAAATAATATTTATATTAAAGTATTAAATAATATTTATATTAAAGTATTAAATAATATTTAGATTGATGTATTAAATAATATTTATATTAAAGTATTAAATAATATTTATATTAAAGTATTAAATAATATTTAGATTAATGTATTAAATAACATTTAGATTAAAGTATTAAATAATATTATATTAAAGTATTAAATAATATTTAGATGAATGTATTAAATAATATTTATATTAAAGTATTAAATAATATTTAGATTAAAGTATTAAATAATATTTAGATTGATGTATTAAATAATATTTATATTAAAGTATTAAATAATATTTATATTAAAGTATTAAATAATATTTAGATTAATGTATTAAATAACATTTAGATTAAAGTATTAAATAATATTATATTAAAGTATTAAATAATATTTAGATGAATGTATTAAATAATATTTATATTAAAGTATTAAATAATATTTAGATTGATGTATTAAATAATATTTAGATTAAAGTATTAAATAATATTTATATTGAAGTATTAAATAATATTTAGATTAATGTATTAAATAACATTTAGATTAAAGTATTAAATAATATTATATTAAAGTATTAAATAATATTTAGATGAATGTATTAAATAATATTTATATTAAAGTATTAAATAATATTTAGATTGATGTATTAAATAATATTTAGATTAAAGTATTAAATAATATTTATATTGAAGTATTAAATAATATTTAGATTAAAGTATTAAATAATATTTATATTAATGTACTAAATAATATTTAGACTAAAGTATTAAATAATATTTATATTAATGTGTTTAGTAATATTTTTTAAAGTCAAAAACAATGAATACAGTTGTCATTTTTGGAAACTTGGTTGGGGAAAATGTGTAACATGGAAATAAAGTCCAAATATTAGAAAAAATCAACAGCAGAAATGGAAAACAGCAGACATTTTACCAAAGTAAAGTCAAAATATTAGGAGAAAAATATTTTTATAATGACAAAAAGTTGTGATTTCATGAGAATAAACTTGTAAAACGAGGAAAATATCGTTTCTGTCTCATTATGAGAAGAACATCAACAAGAGGGAAGCTGAAATGAAATAGTTGGGAAATTAAAAAAAAACAAAACAGCAGAAATGGAAAAAAACAGCTGTCATTTTCCAGGAATAAAGTCCAAATATGAAGGAAAAAAGTCATCATGGAATGAAGAACAAAAGTTGCAGCTGTATAAGAATCAACTCATATTATTATGGAAAAAGCCTCATTTTAGTAGCCTTCCCCTTTATTACGTTGCTGAAATGCAGTTTTTCTTGGGCTACATACAGTATAGCTCCTTAGCATATCTCAATGTGATGGTTGACAAAATGTCCACATGGCCCTTTCATCCTTTCATCCTTTCATCCTTTCATCCTTTCATCCTTTCATTTTTCAGAATGTGGCCCTCAGTGGAAAAAGTTTGGACACCCCTGCCCTAAATCCTACCCCTTCCCCTAACGCAATGTAACTTATCTTATTTATTATGTATTGTGTAAAGCTAACAATAATGAATACAGCCCCCCCCCATCCACCAGTATCAGCCTGGAGTCTGTTTTTCAGAGAGAAGATTTGAATGTCAGTGTTTGTCTGAGTGCACATCAGCACTCAGTATCGCCCCCAACACTAACCTTACGCTTTCCCACATGGTATCAGTATTTGAGACCAAATACCAGGTGAAAGAAAAACGGTAAAAATACAGTATAGTAGTCTGCCTGAGAAGGTTAGCACACACACAATGGTGCTTTGAACAACAAACAAAAGATACATGCAAAAACTATGGGATTTGTAGTATTTTTATAATCAAATTATAGCCCATATTTCCAAAATGGATATGCATTTACATGTAATCTGACAAATGCATTTTTTAAGTGTTTCTTGTTTTTTTTTACTAAACCAACTTTAGTGGAATTATATTTTTACTGAAGAAAAAAAAGCTAAAATTTCAAGAAAAAAGTTTTAAAAAGTAAAAAAAAAAAAAGTATTTTACATAAAAGAGTGCCTTCGGAAACTTGAACGTGCTTCTAGAAAAAAATTATGTTTGAAAAAAAAAAGTTAAGGGCTGCTGGCCGAGTGGTTAGCATGTTGGCCACACAGCCTGGAGATGGGGAGACCTGGGTTGGATTCTCCCTTGGGCATCTCTGTGTGGAGTTTGCATGTTCTCCCCGTGTGTGGGGGGGGGTTTTCTGGGTACTCCAGTTTCCTCCCACATTCCAAAAACATGCATGTTAGCCAGTCCAGGGTGTACGCCGCCTCTCGCCCATAAGTCAGCTGGGATAGGCTCCAGCATGCCCCCGCAACCCAAGTGAGGACAAGCGGCGTAGAAAATGGATGGATGGAAAAAAAAGTTTAAACAAATCATTCATTTTACATGAAGGAGCGCCTTCATAAACTTGCAAATATTGTGGATGCTAATATAAACATAGTTATATTATATATATATATATATATAACTATATAACTACATATATATATATATATATATATATATATATATATAAATAAGAAAAAATAAATGTCAAAAGGTCAAGAAAAATGTTTTAAAAAGGGAAAAAAGGTTACAAATGTGTGCTTAAGACTGCCTTTGCAAATATTAAAAACATAAACATAAACATAAATATTTTGAAAAATAAGAACGTTACAAGGTTTGGTAAAAAAAAAAAAATTTTAAAGTAAAAAAAAAAAAATCATTTTGACTGAAAGAGTGCCTTCATCAACTTGTGTAAATATTGTGGGATGCTTATGAGAAATATTTTTATATTTTGAAAAAAAGGAAAAAATAAAAGGTCAAGAAAAAGATTTTTTTTAAGTAAAAAAATCTATCATTTATCATAAATCTTTAGAAAAATTAGAGCAAACAAAATTAAAAAGTCAAGTTTGAGGCTTACAAAAACCATTCACATTGCATAAGACGTTTATCAAACATTTTTGAAAAATAAGAACAAAAAATAAATCAACAAAAAAACTGAAAGGAAAAGAAATCCTTTCTTTTGCGTAAAAGAGTTGTTTTATTATTATTATTATTATTATTATTATTATTATTTTATTATTTATTTATTGTTTTATTTTGAAAAAAATGTTTTAAAAAGAGTTTTTTTTTTTTAAGTTAAAAAGTAAAAAAAAAAAAGAGTTCCTTGATGAACTTGTTGACGTTTTTTTAAAAATGTGACTTTTGGGGCCTTGAATGCTGCGTTCAAACGCAAGCGCCTAACTTCTGTGTGCCGAGCAAACACGGGTCAGAAGGGCCCCGCGAGGTTTGTGTCGTCTCGCTGTGGGTGTCGAAGGCCGCATGGGGTCGTCAAAAAGTCGGGTGGGTGGTTAAGGTGGGGTGGGGGGGCAAAGAAGGAGAGGATTAGATGATTGGCCTCACACAAGCTCAACTTTGCAACCACTCGCCCTATTAGAGCTTCCACTGGATGTGATGGATGGCGGGGGCCAACTGGAGGCCCAGGGGTGCCCCCCCCCATCCCCATCCTCGACACACGAAGGGTGTCAGGGGTGGTAAACATGACCGCACCGGATGGCCTCGGAAACGCAGAGGCCGCTGCTTTGCTGCTTAATTTACGGCGGGCTTGACGATGCAACGCTGCGGTTGGGGGGGGGGGGGGGTATGGCTAAATACGATTGGCTTGAGGAGAGGAGCCATCAGGGCAGCAGGTACGTAAGCTGAGCGCGTGGCGCACATAGACACCAGAAGCTACAAAGGACGGCCTCACGCCTCACGGCTTCATTTCCTGAGCGCGCTTTGTCATCCAGGAGCCGCTTTTCCCGTCCCCCCCCCCCCCCGTTTCCTCCGCACGTGCTCCGCCTGTTTCCCCGCCGAGCACCGGAAGCGTCAGCTGCGCTTCCTTTAGCCGATTGGGGTTGATTAAGAGGTTAGCCGTGGAAAGGCACGGCGTCTCGGTCGGGAGATTTATCTGTTCCTGCTCTGACCCCCCCGGGGCTGGCTTCCCTCTGCCCCCAGCGTCCCCAGGATTTATTTGCTTATTTGTTTATCTGCTGCCGCCATTTTTCATGCGCGGGCTTCTGGTGTGGGAGCGCCAGCGCCGGGGTCCATCTGCCAAGTCAGCGCGGCGGAGGCGAGCGGCCGAGGCCCCAGCGAGTCTCGTGACCTTTGACACTTGGCAGCAGAGACGCTCCCTGAAATTGCTTGTTTTCATTTGACGCGTACTTTTCTTTTTTGCTATCTGCTCAACTTTGGCCCCCGTTTGGAGCGATGGCGCGTTCCTCATTGCTCCCTGACACTTTTAATTCAGCGCCGCCGTTATTTATCGCCGTTTGTTTCCGGGTTTTTGCGTGCATTTGGCGAAAGTCTTGGGACACCTCGGTTAATCATTGCACACAGGAACACGAATAAGCGCTCCGGGTTTTTTTAACTCACCACCATCAATTTATGACACAAGCTAGCTGTTTATGTACCTTTTCCACAGAACACCCGTCGAATTTTGGACGCTTGGGAATCCTTTGGAGTTTTCTTGCTGACACACAAACTTGCCAAAGTGTTCTCCCAGACTTTGTGTTCTCCCAGCGTGTCACGTGCACGCTCGGCGGGCCACGCACACGCTCACACCTCCTGTGTTAGAAGGAGGTTAGTCACTGCTGGGCATGAAAGGGGCGGCGGGAGGGAGAAGGTGGGGTCTATACAGGGAATGCTATGTGGCTTTCATGACCTGACATGTCTCTGAAGCCGGAGGGGGTCCCGGCCTTTGACCCAGGGCTCCAAAACTAGGAAGATGAAAAAAGGGGATGGGGCGGGAGGGTTTCACCTCTAAACAAGGGCTTCTGTTTCCACCACTCCAGGAATGTCACTTCCATAAAAAGATGCCCACAGAGAAAGAAAGAACACAGGAGAACTTTCATCCACGCGTCTACGATCCGATCCCGCGTCTTTTACACTACGGCAACGCTACGCTTCTGGCGGGGGTGTCCACACCTTTTTCTGGCAAGGACCACGTCGTGAAAAATGAAAGGATGCAACTTTGTCACTTGGATGTTTAGTAAAGCAGCGCACGCACGCTGGAGATATGCTAACAGGTTCCACGTCGTTCGTCTCAGCTTTGACAAAACACACCATCAGGATCAACTTCACTCTTTGGCCCCATTTTTGCTCTTGTTTTTTTTAAATGTCCAAATATTTCAACTTTCCTCTTAAATAATCTTTGTCAATTTCTCCTTGGAGTATTTTGACTTTATTCCTGTAATATTCTCATTTTGTCTCCAGCCTGATTTTCCACACGTTTTTGTTTGTGTCTGCGACTTCGAAAAAGAATTTTTTTCTATCACATTTCAACGCTGTGCTACAAACATTGTGCTATTTTTCCTCATAACCTTGTGAGTTTATTCTCGTAAAATTGTGACTTTTTTTCTTGTTAGAATGACTTTTTTCCTCTTAATATTTGGACTTTATTCTCCTAAAATCACGTTTGCTTTTGTTCTTGTAATCATGACTTTATTCTTGTAACATTTCAACTTTTCCTGCAACTATTTTGGGAACCTATCCCCGTGATAAACGAGGGAACACTGTACGGTATATTTCTATATTTGAAGTCATGATATTATGAAAAAAAAACAAACAACAAATAAAGTTGTCATTTTTGACAAATTTGGTTGCAGAAAAAAATTTGAATGTTACAAGAAATCAGTCAAAATATTACGGGAATAACGAGGAAAAAAAGTACCAGAAAAATATTTGGAAAATGTAAAAAAAAAAAAACCCAGCAGAAATGAAAAACAAATCTGATTAAAAGATTAAAAATTAAGAGAAAAAAGTCATATTCCCACAAGAAAGAAAGTGTCAATTTTAGGAGAATAAAGTCGTAAAATGATGAGGAACATAATGTCATAGTAGGAGCCTGGAGTTGAAAAATATACAGAAAAAGTATGCTCGTTTTTACCAAAATAAAGTTGTAATGTTTGTAAAATTAGGTTGGGGAAAAAGTTAGAATATTCTGGGAATAAAGTCATAATATTACGAGAAGAAAATGTACAAAGACTGTTTGAGAAAAAAGTAGAAGTATTTGGGAAAAAAACCCCAGCAAAAATGGGGAAAAAAGAGCAAAGTTGATACTAAAAATAGGCTTTTTGGCCGACATGACAAAGCTGAGACATGAAATAAAGCTAACTTCTGAGCATTTCTACTTGTGCTGCTTTACAAAATATCAAAGCGGCACATTTGCATCCTTTAGTTTTTCACCATGCGGCCCCCGCTGAAGGTTTGGACACCCCTGCTTTAACGCGTCCCGATCCAGCTCGCTATACGTCTAACTCTCCAAGCTGCGGTCATGTGATCAGGCCTTAAATTAACCTCTGCACCCTGGCTGAGGGCTGAAGTCCTTGTGACTGGCTGAGTGTTGACGCTGCACTGCGGGGGTGGAGTGGGGGGGTGGTTGAGTCAGGAGTTTAACCTTGTTTTTTTGTGTGTGTGTTTTTTTTCCCGCTCCGTGTTAACGGTGGCGTAATTGGAGTGGGACGGACGGCCGGCAGTAATCTGTCCCGTCGTGAAGGAGTCTTTGGACAGGCGTTATTGGCGTTATCCACGACTTTACGACAAAAGCCTCTTCTGGCATCCTGGACTCGTACTGTAGGCTCCGGTGACATCAGGCCTATCATAGCGAGGGTGTGGTTTCCACGACGACCAAACACTGCTAGCTCTCTGGTCATTGTTGTCGTCTTTGGGGGCTGTGACGTCGCCATGGTAGGAGTCACTAACGTAGCCAATGACACCCAGGGAGGCGTTTTGAAAATGCTAACCGCTATTTTATCATTTTTATGTCGTGACAGGAGGAAGCGCTGATCGTTGTCCGCCTTACGTTTTACTGTGGACACGCGGAACAGGAACCATTGTGTTCTAACGATGATAAATATAAAAATATGTCCCAAAAGTTAACAAAAACAAAACAAATCTGGCCAAAAACGGGGCAAAACAAAGCATTTTCCACTTTTTCCACAACTTATTGTTACACTCATGCTACGCAATCTGCGCCGTGCTCGGGCACACTTGGTTGGATAGTGCGGGGGTGTGCAAAGTGCGGCCCGCAGCTGTTTTTTTATTGGCCTGTGACACATCCTAAAAATATCATTTAACAAGAAAACTAAGAAAAACAACAACAACAACAACAAACAGCAAAAATGAAAAATAAGCTGTGCTTTTTACAAGAATAAAGTCTAAATATTATATTATGGGAATAAAGTCGTAATTACGAGAAGAAAATGTATCAGAAGACAGAAGAAATAGTTGAAAAAGATATTTTTATAAACCAGCAGAAATGGAAAAAACAGCTGTAATTTTACGAGACTAAAGTCCAAATATTAAAAGGAAGAAGCCTTATTCTAACTAGAACATTTTATGTGAATAAACTGATACTATTATGAGGAAGAATAATGTACTTTTAGTGGTATAGTGTCGAAATATTAAAGAAAAAAAATCTCTCTATATATTTTAAAGTCCTAATATTATGAGAAACAAAAGAAAAACTAAATAAAGTTGTCGTTTTTGGAAAATTAGGTTGGGGAAAAAGTCCTAATCTGATGGGAATAAAGTCCTAATATTAGGAAAAGAACATTTAGGAAGATTGTTTGAGGTGAAAGTTGAAATGGATTCAAACGGGGGAAAAGAGCCCAGCCCAGTGGCCAACTTCAGCTTCCTCAACAGCGCTGAAGGTTGGAACCACGTCTCACCAGCGGTCACGTTCTTGATCCATAAGTAAGTCTCAAACGTCCGACGCCCCCCCTCAGGCCTCCTTCCGGACCGAGTGCGCCCTCCCTCCCCCGCCGCCCGTGTTGCTTTTAACGAAAAGGTCAGCTGGCTCTTACACGTCCTATTTGTGGACGGTGAATCCCTGTCGACCGTGCCAGAGACTAATCAGCGGCTCATTGAGGGTTTTTCGGACAGTGACGTCGGCTTGAATCCTCCGCCATGACGTCCTCTGGTGGAATTTCCACCAGCCTGCCGTGAGACGCCGATTACCCACCCGCCAGGCGCCCCAATGAACGGGGGTGAGGCGAGGACGCCGTCCGCCGTGTCGGCGGTTTTTGCCGCGAGTTGAAGCGGCGTGACCCCCGGCCCGTGGGCGTCGCTTCACTTAACTCCTCTGTCCTTAAGCGCTCGACTCGGGGGGCCTGTCCTCTTACCGCTACATGTGTGCAGGGGTGGAAAAAGGCCAAATTCCCTTCCCTGCAGTTAAAATCTCAGACGGTGGTCTTTAACGCATTCTCCCGCCCCCTCCCTCCCTGCTGCAGTCCCAATAAAAACCCCTGACCAACGCTTGACCTTTTTGCGTGGCCCCCTTCTTGCCCTTCGCCTTCCTTCGCTCGCGCTCTCTCTCGCCTTCTTTACGTGCACTACGGCCATGCACGGAAAGCCAATGGCAGCTGCAAGGAAAGGGTGGAATTGGGGGGGGGTGTTGAAGGTGGTTGCAATGGAGGGGGCGGGGGGGGCGATCCAGGGTCGGGGGGGTCATGGTACTGGTAAAGTCATCGCAGGGGCTCCGCATTGCTTCCCCCTTCAAAGGCCGCACGGTGATGTCCATACACCCTTTGGACACCCCCCTCCCCCTTGTTCCCTGGCTGTCAGGGGTCAGCACAGGCGAGGGTTAATAAAGTGATACCAGGTGTTGGCCACAGAGGAGTATACCCCCCCCCTTCTCCCAAGTGTGGGCCCCATTTCACACCACCCGATCCCCGCCCCATGGAAGGGGTGGCCGGGCATGTCCGAGTATAAACAAACCTCAGGTAGCGTGCGGGACGTGTCCTCAGTGTTTGTCACTTCCACAATGTTCGTGCATGTGTTTGCACATGTGCGTGTTGTGTAAATCTGCCACCGGAATGAGGGAAGGGGCGGGGGGGGCCGTATGTGGTATTGTGGCTGGCTGAATGGCAGCAGAGCTGTAAGGGGCCTCCGGGACAATACGGGGTTAACCGAGCCGACAAAGTGGCCGATTATGTCCCAGCGGAGGAATCGCGGGTGCAAAGAGATCACAAATCCGCTTGAAGCTCCCCTGGATCAGTGGGTGGTGCGCACGTTTGGAGGTGGTGGGTGCAGTGGGGGTCAATTTGGAGGCACACCTCGCTTTAGACGCACAGTCCCTCCCTCTTTCAACTTGGTCATGCTGTACTGAGCAGCCGGGACAGAGACGCCTGATCGGAGTACTTCCTGTTCTGTGGTTATCGTCACACTTGACAAGGCGCACTTGCGGAGGTCGTGCTTTGGGTGCTCGCTCATCTGAAGTCGTGTTTTTCCCCAGAATCGGGGTAAAGCTCCAAATTGCACGACCGCTGGCGTTTGACGTCAAGGGTTGCGCTGCATTTCGGCGATGGGAACGCCAAGTGACCCGTCAGTTGGCGACATGTTCAAAAAGCCCAAACGTTGCAAAAGCGTCTTCACCTCCGCCGTTGAAAGGCGGCCATTGTGGTCTTGTGACGACGAGCGAACCAAAAGCAACATGCTACAACACGAGCCGGGACATTTGCAAAAACTTCCAGGCCAAGGCGCTAAATGAGGGGCTTCCTAATTAACGCTAATTAACATCAATGACAAGTTGGGGCCATTAGTCCGGCTAATCCCCCGTTTACGTTTTCCCCTTTTGGCCGGAACCCCGCTGGCCGCTTCTTGCCCGACACAGAAAGGACGCATTGTTAGCCGGCTTGGCATCAAAGACACCAGCCCCCCCACCCTCCAAATGAGTCGCCCCCATTATGCGCAGAGAGTCGCTCCTGATCCCAACACTCCAAACAGCTTCGGGAGTGGAGGGGAAAAAAGGGGGCAGGCGGGGTCAAGTCCCACGTTTTAGGCGGCTCCATGCGATCCATCAATGACCCGTTTCATGACGCCAAGGAATCCGCCACGCAACTTTAGCCGTGTTCCCACCTCGTGGTGCGGTTTGGAAATGATCCCTTAAGGTTCTGTCGCACTTTTGCTCGCGTTAGAAGATGGCTTTTGTCAGGTTTGCGGGTTGGCAACTTCTTTAGACTGTACCGCAGGCCAATGAAATATGGCCCCCCGGGCTGTACTTCGGACACCCCATGCCTCATGTGGTGGTGGAATCCCAGCGACTGAAAAAGCCAAAGAAAAAGCACACCCAACTCTTGTGGAGGTAATTCTTTACATGCCCGCTGAGCTGAAGCCATGCAGCGGCGTGTATTTCGTGAGAACTGTGCGCCTGTTGGGTGTCGGACTGTATTTGGGATTGTCAGTGGAAACGCAGCATTTACGATGTAACAAATCAACTTCCATCCCTTTTTGTCCACTTATCCGGGTCCGGGTCGCGGGCACAGCAGTCTCAGTAGGGAAGCCCAGACTTTCTGGTCCCCGGCCGCCTCCAGCAGCTCCACCGGGAGGACACCAAGGCATTCCCAGGCCAGCAGTGAGACATCATCCCTCCAGCGTGTCCTAGGTCTGCCCCGGCGGGCCTTCTCCAGGCCGGGCATGCCTGGAACACCTCACCAGGGAGGCGTCCGGGAGGTAAACTAGATGCCTGAGCCACCTCAACTGGCTCCTCTCCATGTGGAGGAGCAGCGGCTCTACTCTGAGCCCCTCCCGGGTGACCGAGCTCCTCACCCGAAAAAAAACACTTTTCATTGGTAATGACGATGACGCTATCTGCAGGTGACGACGTAAACATTCGTTAGGCATGTTCGGAGGGCAGAGCAGTCAAGTTACGGCCATAACGATCGTCCCTCAAAGCCCCCGATTCCAAACCCAGCCCAGCCCGCCCCGCCCCGGCCCAGCCCGTCCTGTCCTCCTATTCTCCACACCACGTCTGATGTGGGCTCGGGTGGATGATGTATGTGCGGCGCCTGACACGCCACGGCTGTTTTCACATTCTTTGATGTCATGAAACATTTTCTCTGTCATTATTGAACATCTGATTTTTGGGAGGCTGCGATCGGCAGAGAATGGAGCTTGAATGGAGCTGATTCATATGTTCTTTGTCATAAATCAATGGGGGAGAATTAAAGACGGGATTTATGGATGCCACTCATCAGCTGGACTTGAGGATATTTAGAGTGACAATTAAATTACATGGAAACCGTCTAACGATAATAGAAACATTTGAACCCACCCAAAAATTTGGGTGTACATGACAAGATTTTTTATGTTTTTTCTTGTTCTTTTTTAAATATTTTGCATCGTTGTTGCTCCTGTATTGCTCCAGAAAGGTGGCGATAAATGAAATATACATACACAGTTGTACCTCGCAATATTGCAGCGCACGTATCGCTCCCTCGCGATATCGCTCCCTCGCTATATCGCGGTTTTTCAGAAATTGAAGACCTTAAACTGGATTGGATCAAAGCAGAAAGCAGACCTCCGCCAAGGCCAAACGCTCCTAATTGAGCTGAATTATTAAATGTACACTTTCAGCCCTTCAGATGTTGTGTATGTTTGAATTTTAGTCCTAAATTCCTGGCTTCGTCATACAGAAATTTAACGAAAAAAACAAAAAATGTCCTTGGTTGGGGTACTTCCTGTGTAATCCTCCTAACTACCCCAGTCAACTACCCACTCCATCGGACAACAGAGGGGCAGCGGAGCTTATTCTCCAACAGACTCCTCCGGTTCCGTTCCCACAGTAAACGCTACAGGACTTCATTCATTCCACAGACTCACCTGTCTGTAAAAGATAATGTACTGTACTGTTTGCCCCCCCTTGTATAACGTGTACATTTACTTGTATTTAACATATTTGTACACACTATTGGTAAATATGCAAATCTTGTTTATCTTATATTCTTTTTATTTATCTTAGATTCTTTTTCTTTTCTTTTTGCATTGCAATTTATTTACGAGTGTTTGTCTTTTTCTTCTGCCATTGAGCTGCTGTCACCAGGTAATCTCCCTCGCGGATCCATAAAGTCTGTCTAAGTGGAAGTCTAAGTCTGACTAACAGTAATATTCCAAATACTCTTTTACTGCGTAATGCGTATTTGCACAAGCGCCATGTGACCAAAGCCCACATGCAACTGACTTCATTAGCATACAGTAAGCTGGCAATACAAAAAGTTCCTGTGTAGCTCCATTGCATCTTTCACCCCCCCCCCGATGGCGCAGAGAGAAGCGTTTGTCCTCAGCGCTGCTGCCAACGCACAAAAGCGAGTGCTACGCTACTTCCTGTGCCACCGCAAAGAAACACGAGAAGAAGAAGAAGCAAAGAGAGACGCTTTTGTTTTGTCACGTTAAAAAGAACTTTTACATCAGGGGCGTCCAAACCTTTTCCAGCGAGGCCCACATCGTGAAAAATGAAAGGATGCAACTTTGCCATGTTGATAGTTTCTAAAGCAACACATTAAGATATGCTCATTTTAAAAAAGCATATTTTTATTATCTCCTCATGTTGTGTCATTATTCCCATAATATTCAAGCTTTTTCCCCAACCTAATTTTACAAACATGACAACTTGATTTGGTAAAAACGAGCATACTTTTCTGTCTATTTTTCAACTCCATGCTGCTACGATGACATTATTTTTCTTCATCATTTTACGAATTTATTCTCGGAAAATAAACACTTTTTTCTTGTGGGAATATCACGTTTTTCCTCTTAATTTTTAATCTGTAATAAAAAAAAATTTTTTTCATTTCTGCTGTTTATTTTCCAAATATTTGAACTTTTTTCTTGTAAATTTTCTTCTCTTTATTCCCATAATACAGTATTTTGACTTCACTTTTTCTCTTTTAGTTATTTTTCCTCATAATATTGGAACTTCATTCTCACAAAATGATGACTTTTTCTTGTTGGATTACAACTTTTCTCTTCATATTTTGACATAATTCTTGTAAAATTACATTTTTTTTCCCACATATTTTTGTTCCATTTCTGCTGAGGTTTTTTTTTTCAAAATTTTTCAACTATTTCAACTTTTCTCTTGTAAATGTTCTTCTCTTTATTCCCAGAATATTTTGACTTTATTCTCGGAACATGATCCTTTTTCAGAAATGACAACTGTATTTGTTGTTTGTTTTAGGGTTAGGGTTTAGGGTTAGGGTTAGGGTTAGGGTTTAGGGTTAGGGTTAGGGTTAGGGTTAGGGTTAGGGTTTAGGGTTAGGGTTAGGGTTAGGGTTAGGATTAGGGTTAGGGTTTAGGGTTTAGGGTTAGGGTTAGGGTTTGGCATTTAGGGTTAGGGTTAGGATTAGGGTTTAGGGTTTAAGGTTTAGGGTTAGGGTTTAGGGTTTAGGGTTTAGGGTTAGGGTTAGGGTTAGGATTAGGGTTAGGGTTTAGGTTTAGGGTTTAGGATTAGGGTTATAATTAGGGTTAGGGTTAGGGTAACCCTACCTAATATTATGACTTAAAAAAAAAGAATGTTTTTCTTTAAATTTAAACTTTCTGCCAATAAAATGACGTTATTTTTCCTCATAATATTACAACTTTATTCTCATAAAAACAGCTCTTTTTTTTCCACCCCTGCAGGGTTTTTTTTCTCCAAATGTTCCAACTATTTCAACTGTAAACTGTTAATTTTCTCTTATCATTAGACATTTTTCCGCCACTGAATTTTTCAAACATTATTTAAAATTATTTGTATTATTATTATTCTTTTTGAAAGAAATAATTCAACAGTATGCGAGCAATATACTAACCCTAACCCTAAACCCTAACCCTAAAACCCCAACCCTAACAGTAACCCTAACCCTAACCCTAAACCTAACCCTAACCCTTGTGAGAGCTACTTTTACAAAATGAAAATGGCCAAGAGCTACTCATTTTTGTAACATTTATTTTCAGAGCTTATTTTAAACCCAAACAAAGTGAATATGCTTGTTTTACCAGAACATGAACACAATGCTGGTGTCCACAACTCACATGTTGTATTTCACAATGCATTTCTTTCTACTCTTCTTTCATTATTAACTGAAAACCTGAATGAAAAGCAGGCTTGCGGGCACCTCATGTGGTCGTGGGGGCTACCTGGTGCCCGTGGGCACCACGTTGGTGACCCCTGCCCTATACACTAACCCTAACCCTAACCCTAATCCTCACCCTAACCCTAACCCTAACCCTAACACTAAACCCTAACCTAATTCACCCTTTCCCAGGCTTTTTTAAAATATTTTGAATGGGTTGCCAATAAAATGGTCGCGGGGGCATGCTGGAGCCTCCCCCAGCTGACATGCTGGAGCCTATCCCAGCTGACTTCGGGCAACAGGCGGGGTACACCCTGGATGGTGGCCAGCCAATGGCAGGGCACATATAGACAAACAACCATTCACACTCACATTCATACCTATGGACAATTTAGAGTCTCCAATTAACCTCACCTGCATGTTTTTGGAATGTGGGAGGAAACCGGAGTACCCGGAGAAAACCCCCCCACACACGGGGAGAACATGCAAACGCCACACAGAAATGCCCAGGGGAGAATCCAACCCAGGTCTTCCCGATCTCCAAGCTGTTGCTGTATTGGCCAACGTGCTAACCACTAGACCACCGTGCGGCCCTGATATTTTTCAATGAAAACAAAAAAGTAAACACAGTATTTGTTTCGATATTGCAGTGCTCCTTCTGTCTACAATGTAAATAAATCCACGCCTGCACGGTGAATCAGTGAATCCTCATCAATCACTCACTCTTCTTTTCCCGTTTCTGGAAAAAAAAAGCTCACGCTCGTTACCCCTCATAAAGTTACCTACGCGTCCAAGCAACTGCTGCTTTTTTTACGCCTTGGAAGGTAAATACAATAAATTCCAGCACATAGCCAGGGCCGGGGTGTTGTGTTATGTTTCGGCACCGCGGGGCAGGCACAATGCAGACGCAGCTGTGCTAATCAGTCCAGGCTCCCCGGGAGCCGGCGGAGGGCCCCGGAGCACATGTTCATTAATGGCGGCTCGACAAAAGGCTACAAAGGGAGCGGGCCGCCTGCCGAGGTCTGTGCCCCTTTTGCGTGGCGGGACGTTTGAATGACTGCGCCTTCTGCTAAATGTTTAAACCGGGATGTGTCGTCGGGGATTGATTGTGCCCGAGTCGACGCTTGAAGTCTTTGTTGAGGCGGATCAATGCGGGGACGTTTCCATCAACCTCATTTCAAACTGGTTTGTCGTGCGGAACAAAGAAACTACGGCGGCGCCGGTCACCTGACGTCGACATAAGCGGTTGTCCACTTCACCGAAATCCAAACCGGAACTACAGAGCTTGCTTGCACGTTTGCTTGCGACTTCGCACAGAGACAGCAAGAAAACGGATGACAGTGAAGGAGTCTTCACCCTGGGGCAAGGTTTTCCTCCACTGGTGCATATTTGTGTTTTCGTTCTGTTTTACGGGCCAGCCCAGCCTAACTGACAAATTGACAAAGGATTTGGCAAAGTTGAAAATGGGCCACTTGATTAGGAACGTCCCCTTGAGCCCATACCGTACCGAGGAGCCCAAAACATGTTACATCACTGGACAGGTCTAGACGAGGACAAGCGTGTTATGAGTAGTTGGTACCATTATGTGTAACCATGACAACGTAACTGATGAAGAAAGCTGAAAATGGGCCACTTGATTAGGAACGCTGCTTCAGCCCATGCCGTGCAAAGAACCCCCACACACGTCTTATCACTGGACAGGTCTCGATGGTGGGTCGTGTGCCATTTATAGTTTGCAACATAATGTGTAACCGTGAAGCTGAAAATGGCTTCTTCTTAGGAAGCCCTCCTCAAGAACCCCCAAACATGTTCCATCACTGGACAGGACTCCATGGCGGTGAGATTCTTATTTGTGTTCGGTAACATTTTGCGTAACCCTGGCAACATCATTGAGGAACAAAGTTGAAAACAGGCCACTTGATTAGGAATCCCCCCTTCAGCCCGTAGCAACCTGCAAGGGCACCACGCCGGGCCAGAGGTATGCACCAGGCAGGCCCATGTATGGCCCAACGTATGCAGGACGTTTTGGAGTTGCTGCACTATCTAGTAATTCATTTCCTTGAATGTCTTCACTACCATGACAATAAAGTTTCCGTACATGCGCCAATCTTTCTTCCCGGGCTGGAAGAATTGGGATTTCAAAGCTCCTGACTGATGAAGTAACCCCAAAATGGATCTGAGGCATTTTTGGAATAGGTGTTGGGGTGCCGCCGACAATGTGACATGGGGGGGGGGCGTCACGGGGCGGCTCCAAACGCACAACATCAAGAGAAAGCTCCAAATGCTCCAAGTGGTGACGCCGTGACAAGATGCTTTTTGGGAAGGGGAAACAAAAAGCGGCTGTCCCAACAAGCTCGCACAGAAAACACGCACACACGCACCAAGCACCCATCCCTACAGGGCCCATACAGCACCTTCCCCCCACCCCTGAAACCCGATCTGTCGGCATGCAGCGCGGAATTCTCCAATCGCCCTGACTTTTGACCTTTGGCCTTTTTGGCAGTGCACAGAGCAGAAGATGAAGTGCCCGAGCTTCTCTCTTCCCCAGCACAAAAAATCCCCTGTTCTAGCTGCTCTCCCACACACACGCACACACACACACGCACACGCACACACACACACACACACACACACACACACACACTCACTCACACGTTGATTCCCATTTGGGACGCCCTGAGGCCAAACACTCCCGTCAGGTTCCACGATCAAAATGAGGCCTGAGATTTATCTACAGCAGGGGTGTCCAAAGTGCGGCCCGGGGGGCCACTTGTGACCCGTGGCTGTTTTTTCATTGGGCCGTGGCACATTCTAAAAATGTCATTAAAACCAACAGCAAAGAAAATGGAAAAATCTGCAGTAGTTTTACAAGAATAAAGTCCAAATATTAAGAGCAAAAAGTTGTAATCTTATGAGCAAAAGTCGTAATTTTACAAGAATGACGTAATAGTAAGAGGAAATGTAGCATCATTTTAGTCGCATTAAGGTGAAATACCAAAGAAAGAATTTTTTTTAAGTTGCGCTATAATGAGCAAAAGAGTGAAGTAGTAATTTTTGGAAAAAGTTCTAATCTTACGAGAATAAAGTCAAAATATTATTGGAATAAAGTCATAATTACAAGGAAAACAATTACAATAAGAAATGGAAGAAAACAACTGTAATTTTACGAGAATAAAGTCAAAATATGAAGAGAAAAAAAGTTGTAACCTAATGAGGAAAAAGTTGCAATTTTACAAGAATAACGTGATATTAAGAGGAAATATGTCATTTTAGTAGCATAAAGTTGAAATATTAAATCATTATTTTTCTGTTTTTAAGTCGCAATATTACGGGAAACAAAACAACAACTAAAGCTGTCATTTTTGGAAAATTAGGTGGTGTAAAAAGTTCTAATCCTGCGGGAAAGAAGTCCAAATATTATGGGAATAAAGTCGCAATTACGAGGAAAAAACAATTACAAGAAGAAAGTTGAAATGTCTGGAAAATAAAAAAAAAACCAACAACATCAGAAATGTAAAAAAACAGCTGTAATTTTCTGAGAATGAACTCGGAAAAATAATGTCATTTTAGTTGAATAGCTTTGAAATATTAAAGAAAAATTCATATCAAACAAAACTAAATAAAGTTGTAATTTTTGGAAAGACCAATACTGTGGGAATAAAGTCCAAATATTATGGGAATAAATTCATCATTTTACCAAAAGGAAGTTTACAAAAAAAACAACAAGAGCAAAAATTGTCAATCGATCTCCTTCGTGCCGTCTCCCGTTGTGGTCAAGGCGACCAAACTAGCGAACCGCGTGAGCTGCTTGCTAACCGCCGGTACCGTGAACAATGGAAGAAACACAAGAAGCTGACCGTGTGAGGAAAATACGACGGGGGGAGCAATATGTTCTCCCAAGGATACAAAAAGGCAACAGCCAGGACGAGGCGCGGGAGTGAAATAGGCGTGAGTCACTTAATCGTTTCTTGTGTCCAACCTTGTAGGTTGATCATTAAAATTCACACAAAATGTGAACTTTGAAAGTGTTTAAACAAAACAAGAGGGAAATGTGAGAAAATGTTATTGCCTGTCTGAGAAAGTGTATCAAGTGTACGCCGAGGGATTTTAAAACACGTATAATCATTGCAAACAAACAAAGTTGGCTACTTCGCCGATTTCATTTATTGCGTGCTCTTTTGGGAACCTATACCCCGTGATAATCGAGGGAACTAATAATACTGTACTAATAATAGTCTTTTTCACCTATATGACAAAGCTGAGATGAAATATACAGAATAGAACTTGTTAGCAAAATATCAAAGTGGTAAAGTTGCATCCTTTCATTTTTCACCATGTGGCCCTCGCTGGAACAAGTTTGGACACCCCTGATGGACAATAACGCTGCAACGTTTCCATTCCTGAAAATGAGTAAAAACATAGACCCCTACTGTGCTGACGGTGCTGTTATTTTCCGGACAAATACACCACATGGTGGCACTGTTCATTAAACCCTAAAGTTTGAGCGCCATAGGTCGCTTGAAATGCGCTCATCAAAACACTCGCTTTAACTTTTGCGAGTTAAGCCGAATTGCCACCAGGTTTGTTTTTCACCTTTATGGCACTGACAAGCACATGGGTGGTGAATTTCAGCAAGATTGGTTGAAAAACATGGCCGCCATCAAGCAAAATGTAGGCAGGACTTGGGAACCAATTGTCCAGAAGTCAAAGAGCATTTGTGGGATGATAATACAACTTTGTATTACAGCGTTCCCTCGCTCACTGTTCCGCAGATTTATTTTTAGTGCTTCTTTTTTTTAAATTACAGCGTAGGAACGCTAACGTTACAGGCCGAGCATGGCCCTTTAAGAAGAATTGCACTGTGGGGAGCTGAGAGTCTTTCTCTTCCCTCTCTCAGGACGGAAAGGCACGGTCGCAGGACGGAAACGTGCGTGAGTGACTTCATAATTTCTTGTGTTGCTCATTAAGTTGATCATTGGAATTCAGACTAAGCTTTGAACTTTTTGGGGAGTGTTTAAACAAGAGAAATGTGAGAAAGTGTTATTGCCTGTCGGAGGAAAGCGTATCAAGCGTACGCTGAGGGCTTAACACATGTACTGTATCATCATGGTACAAAAATGAAGTTGGCTAATTTACGGGCTATTTTGGGAACATATCCCCCGCGCTAAACGAGGGAGCGCTCTACATGTACGCTAGCATGTCTTCCAGTGTATTCTGAGCACAACACATGGGGGGGGTGCCACAAATGTCACTTATCGTCGTGACTGTATGTCCGTCATCATCCTCACGCCGGGGGCCATGTGCCGGGGTCATTTGGCCCCTGACACTGTGTTTATGTGCTGCCACAGTGTGTCCCACCACTCTGTAAACACTCCTTTTCACCTGCCCCCCCATCCCCAAACACACAGAGCAGAAAAATGTGTTACATTTCGTGCGGCGTGTAAAAGTGACGCCCGGCAAACCGAGGCCATTGAAGGCAAAAGAGTGTCGGTCTGTGGTCGCCAGGCAAAGTTGGACATGCGGTTTTCCCCGTGGGACGATGGATCACTGCATGTGTCGCGTAACTCCCAGCAGGCATCTAAATCTGGATTTTCCTAGTAGGTGGGAACTGGTGGCCTATAAAAATGTAGGTAATTTTAGCTAGTAGTATATAGTAGTATGTAGTTCGTGATATTTGAAGTGATTAATGATAATTAATGATTTGTTTTTAATGCGATAGAGTGAGGGAGCCAAAACACGACATCATAAAATGAAAACTAACAATTGTTTTCTTTGTAGATATTTGCGGCGTACCCCAGGGGTCAATACTGGGACCAAAACTGTTCCATCTATATACAGTCATGGAGAAAATGATGAGAGCACCCTTGTTTCTTCAGTTTCCTGCTCATTTTCATGCCTGATACAACTAAAGGTACTTTTGTTTGGACAAATATAACAATGACAACAAAAATAGCTCAGAAGAGCTCCATTTTTAAATAAAACAGACTCTCCCTGAACCTAAGTAAAATGAAAATAATGTCATTTGGTAAGTGCAAAAAGGATACGCATGCGCAAATACAAGTTGATGGCGTGGACGTTGACAGGGTGAAAGACAATACATTTCTTGGTATCATCATAGACGATATTATGAACGGGATATCCATCCATCCATCCATCCATCCATCCATCCATCCATCCATCCATCCATCCATCCATCGATCCATCTTCTACCAGTTATCCGAGGTCAGGTTGCGGGGGCAATGGCCTAAGCAGGGAAGCCCAGACTTCCCTCTCCCCGGCCACTCCGTCCAGCTCTGCCCGGCGGATCCTGAGGCGTTCCGAGGCCAGTTGGGAGACATAGTCTCTCCAACGTGTCCTGGGTCTTCCCTGAAGCCTTTTGCCGGTCGGACGTGCCCTGAACACCTCCCCAGGGAGGCGTCCGGGAGGCATCCTGACAGTGCTTCTGACCTTATCTCGAAGGGAGAGCCCAGCCACCCGATGGAGAAAACTCATTTTGGCCGCTTGTACCCGCCATCTTGTCCTTGCGGTCACTACCCAAACCCCATGACCATAGGTGAGGGTAGGAACGTAGATCCCCCACTAAATTCCCTCTTCACCACAAGGGACCGATGCAGAGTCTGCATCGAACTGGAAATCTCACATTAAACATAAACAACACTTAGCATAATCCACAATGCCGCTTATGGACAACACACAAACCCTTCAATCCTAAAATCACAATTGTTCAAATTTGCTGGCTTGGTAAACTTTCAGACAGTTAAAATTCTGCATAAATCAAACAATAACCTGTTACCCAAAAATGTAAAACAATTCTTCTCAACAAGCGAGGAGAAATATGACCTGAGGGAAAAATGAAACTTACAACGCTTACATGCACGGACAGCGCTAAAAACCTTCAGCATTTCAGTATGTGGAATCAAATTACGCAAGGGATTGCGCAAGGAACTCAAACGGCACACTAGAATGAGCGATTTTAAGGAACAGTACAAGCAGGAAGATACACACAATACTTCACATACAATGCTAAGTCCAATCACTCTCACGCTGACCACTAACTCTTCCTTTCTGGCGAGTACATGTCTGGACTCACTCGTTGTCAAACTGCTTCTGCCAACTATTAACCCTTCAATCGGTTATTATCTGTTTGTCATCATCATGAAGTCTGCTGCAGTAAGTATTTACCTTGGGCCTACTCAGGTGTAACTTGCATGCACGTTCCAAACGAATGAAACCATTACCGTTACAAGAAGGACATGAGCAGACTCTACTGTACTTCCTGAGGAAGCTAAGGTCCTTCGATGTGTGCAGCAAGCTGCTGGAGATCTTCGACCAATCTGTGGGTGTCAGCGCCCTTTACTTCGCTGTGGTTTGTCGGGGGAGCAGCACCAGCAAAAAGGACATAAACCGGATGGACAAACTGATCCAGCACTCAGCTGGAGTTGTTTGAGAGACAGGAGGACGCTGGACAAACTGCTCTCCATCATGGACCTCTCCGTTGGACAATAGAGGGGCATCAGAGCTCATTCTCCAACAGACTCCTCCAGTTCCGTTCCCACAGTGAAGGCCACAGGACTTCATTTGTTCCACACGCCATCCATCTCTCCAAACCTCACCTGTCTGTAAAAGACAATTCACATTATTGTCTGCCCTCCCTTGTCTAAAGTCTACATTTACTTGAAGATCTGGTTTATCTTTTATTCTTTGCATTTATCTTATATTATTTTTATTGATCTTATATTCATTATTTGATATTATATTTTATTCATATTGCATTGCAGAGTGTTTGTCTTTCCTTCTGCAACTGAGCAAACTGCAACCAAGCAATTTCCCTTGTGGATCAATGAAGTCTAAGTCTAAGTCTAGTTACCGTCACCATTTGATCCAAAGTTACGTGACGTGCGTGTCTCTGTGACGCCCTAAAAGTGAACCCATCCCTCGTCTGCGTGACCCGTGTCCCGAAATGCATGTTTTAAAACCCGTGCATGGCCACCTCTCACTTCCACCGTAAGACATTGTGCGCGTCCGGCATAGCTGCGCTCGTCGTTTCCCCCTTTGATTGGCCTCGCCACAATGCGCTCAGTGTTGCAGCTGTCTGAAAAGGCCTCTTATGCCGCGTCCGAGGCGATGCCGAGCGAACTTTTTGCTTCCATTCATGCACGCTGACAAACGGCAAAGTGTCTGCTGAGCATGTGTCAGGCCTCTTGATTTAGAGCTTTGTTCCGATGCCACCCCCGTCTTCTATGGCCTCACTGTATTGCTGATAATTGCCATGGCCATAAGCTTGAAAATCTTATGTACAGACACAGAGGGTGAACTCAACCACTGTGTGCGTGTGTGCGTGTGTGCGTGTGTGTGTGTGTGTGTGCCCGTGTGACTCAACTGATGGACTACCACTGGATAATAGAACACTTTGGTCAACATGGACGGCATGACTGACCAGCGATCCAATTCATCTGTGGCTCTGAACGTACTAATTGGATGCTGGAATTAGAGCAGTAGTTGTCGTAGCATGATGTCATTTTTACGTACAGTTACATGTCAGCCGCGGACGCTCTCGGCGGAAAAAGTCAACCACAATTCCAGAACCCAAAGTCCTGAGTGGAAACTTGCAAACTTGGGTGGTTTGACGGTTGGTCATTCCTGTCAACTCTCCTGTTTCCACCGGGAAACGACCGTATTTGGCCCTCCTTTCTCAGCGCCCTCACATGTTCATCATTCCCCAGATGCTAACTTCCTCTCCGCGTCTGCCAGAGCAGCACAGCCTCCCATCCTGTAGCCCAGGGGTGTCCCAACATGATCCAGCGGGGGCCACATTGTGAAAAATGAAAGGATACAGGGTCAACTTTGTTAAGTGTTACGTGTATATTTTAAGAAAAAATGCATCTCAGCTTTGCGATGCAGGTGAAAAAGCCTCTTATTAGTATCACCTTCGCTCTTTTTTTTCACTGTTTTTTCGATTTTTTCTTTTTCAATTTTCCAAATATTTCAATTTTCTTCTCAAATAATTTTCAGAAATGTTCTACTTGTGATATTATGCTTTTAGTCCCATAATATTTTGACTTTATTCCCATAATATTATAACTTTTTCCCAACCTAATTTTTCAAAAATGACAACTTTATTTTGTTTTGTTTGTTATGTAAAAAAAACCCATATTTTTTCTTTAGCATTGCAAATATATGCTATTAAAATGACCTTATTTCACCTCAGATTTTATAGTAAAGTTGCAACTTTTTTATTGTTAAAATACGCCCTTTTTTTCTATTAATATTTTGACTTTATTCTCAGATTTTTTTTTTTATTCTCCAACTATTTCAACTTTCTTCTTGTAAACTTTCTTCTCATAATGATTTTATTCCCATAATATTATAACGTTTCCCCCAAGTTACAAAAATTACCACTTTTCTTTGGTTTGTTTCTCATAATATTACGTTTTTGTAATTGCTGTTTTTTTTATTTTCCAATCATTTCAACTTTCTTCTCAAACCATTGTCAGAAATGTTCCACTTGTCACATTATGACTTGATTCCATAATATTTTGACTTTATTCCCATAATATTATAACTTTTTTCCCAACCTAATTTTGCAAAATTGACAACTTCATTTTGTTTTGTTTGGTTCTCATAAAGTTACGACTTAAAAAAAAACCATTTTTTTCTTCAACATTTCAACTCTATGCTATTAAAATGACATTATTTTTTCCCTTAATATTTTGACTTTATTCTCGTAAAATGAAAGATTGCAACTTTGTTCTTGTAAATTTTCTTCTCATAATATTCGGACTTTCTTCCCGTAATATTCAACCTTATTCCAATAATATTACAACTTTTTCTCAACCAAATTTTTAAAAAATGGCAACTTTATTTTGTTCTGTTTGTTTCTCATATTACGACTTTAAAAAATATTTTTTAAATATTTTTTCTTCAATGTTTCAACTCTCTGCTAGGACATTATTTTTTCAACAGTTTATTCTGCTCAAATTGCAACTCAATTTTTCCCGTTAAAATACGCCTACTTAAAGAAAAAATAAATAAATAAATAAATAAAAATAAAAAATATAATACGCCTTCTTCCTGGACAACCAAGACATATTTTTAGCAATCATTTCCATGGAAAACCGAATCTGACGAAAAGCAATGCAATGCAATGCAATGCAAAACAATGTCTCAGGAACAGTCGTATCATTTGGATTTTGCTGCCAATCCACGCTCCGTCACCAAGTCACATGACCTGTTTTTGACCTGGGGAGCGCTTGAAGGAGCGTGTGAGTCATGTGCTTCCACTTACGCTGTTAGCAGGCGACGCGCTAGGTATAGAGAGCCCTCGACTGTAGCCAATCCATTACACCAAAGCTCTCCTGATCCCCTTTTGCTTCAATACCCAACCGTGGCCGATTAAATTGAGACGCTTTTCACGCCGAGGGGCCTTGAATGGATCCTCACAGCGGTGCCGTGGATGACAAGCAGGCCGTTGTACCTGAAAAGCATCTTTCAAAGACACGGTGGCGCGTAAGACGGACAATCGGGCTTCAGGCTGGCCCACTGGGTCGGCCGGGACGCCGCTCGTGTTTGTGATTACGATGGTAGAAACGTCTCTTTACATGAAATATTAAAGGACGCGAGGGCCACCTTGATATTTTTGATCATTGCTGTTGTTCTTTTTGTTTTTTTTGCGTAATATTATGACTTTATTCACATATTATTATAACGTTTTCCTCAACCTCATGTTCCAAAACTTACAACTTTATTTTGTTTTGTTTTTCTCCGAATGTTACGACTTCAAAAAAATGTTTTTTTTCTTTAATATTTCAACTCTACGCTGCTCAAATTTCTGCATAATATAAGTTTATTCTTGTAAAATGTGATTTTCTTGTTGTTAAAATAAACCTTTGTCTCTTTGTATTTTGACTTTATTCCCTTAAAATTGCAGCTGTTTTTGCCATTACTGCTGTTGTTTTTTATTTACATTTTTCTTCTCGTAATTATGACTTGACTCCCAAAATATTTTGACTTTATTCTCGCAACATTATAACTTTTTCCTTAGCCTAATTGTCCAAATATTACAACTTTACACGTTGTCTTGTCTCTCATTATATCACAACTTTTCAGAAATCTTTGTTCTTTAATATTTCAACTTGATGCTGTTCAAAAGACATTATATTTCCTCTTAATATTTTGACTTTATTCTTATAAAATTACAGGCGTTTTTTCCCATTTCTGCTGTTGTGTTTTGTTTAAATCTTCCAACCATTTCAACTTTTTTCTTGTACATTTTCTTCTGGTATATCTGTCAATATGTCAACGTTATGCTATTATAAAGACCTTACATGTCCTCTTAATATTATGAGTATATTCTCGTAAAATGGCAACTTTTTTTATGTTAGAATACAAATAGTTTCTCTTTATATTTTGAGTTTATTCTTACAGCTGTTTTTTGTTTTTTGTTTTGTTTTTTGTTTAAATTTTCCAACCATTTCAACTTTTTCTTGTAAATTTTCTCCTCGTAATTATGACTTTATTCTCACAATATTTTGACTTTATCGTAACATTACAACTTTATACTTAAGCTAATTTTCCAAAAATGACAACTTTATTGATTGTTTTGTCTCTCATTATATTACAACTTTTCAAAAATATTTTTTGTTAATATTTCAACTTGATGCTATTAAAATGACGTTATATTTTGCTAAATTACGACTTTTTTTGTTACGACTTTTTTCTCTTAATATTTTGACTTGATTCTTGTGAAATTACAGCTGTTTTTTTTCCATTTCTGCTGTTGTTTTTTGTTGAAATTTTTCCAACCTTTTCATCTTTCGGCTTGTAAATTTTCTTCTCTTAATAACGACTTTATTCCCATAATATTTTGATTTTACTCTCGTAGCATTGCAACTTTTTCCGCAACATTATTTTCCAAAAATTGCAACTGTTTCTCTTATATATTACAACATCCTAAAATAATATTTTTTGTTCATATTTGAACTTCATGCTACTAAAATGACGTTGTATTTCCTCTGAATACTACGCGTTTACTCTCGTAACATTGCAACCTTTTTTCTTGTTAGAATACGACATTTTTCTCTTCATATTTTGACTTCATTCCTCTGATATTACAGCTGTTTTTTACATTTCTGCTGTTGCTTTTTGTTTAAATTTTCCAACCATTTCAACTTTTTTCTTGTAAAGGTTCTTCTCGTCATGATGACTTTCATTTCGTAACATCACAACTTTTTCCACGACCTGATTTCGTGAAAATGACAACTTTATCTGTTGTTGTTTCTCATAATGTTACGACTTTTAAAAAATTACTGTTTCTTTAATATTTCAACTTCATGCTACTAAAATGATGTCATTTTTGCTCATAATATTGCATTGTTTTCTCCTAAAATGATGCATTTTTTTGTTAGATTACAACTTTTTTCCTCTGAATATTTTCACTTTATTCTTGAAAAACCACTGCTGATTTGACCAGTTTTGCTATCGTTGTTGTTTTTAGTTTTCTTGTTATGTTTCTTGCTGCGGGCCACAAATGGGCCCTGGGCCGCACTTTGGACGCTCCTGGGCTGGTCCTGGGCTGGTCAATTACACGTCTAAACTGTAGGGGGAGCCTGCGAGCACAAATAAAACCGCACCTCTGTTGTTCCTGACCGTCCACTTTAGCATCACAAACGCACACGCTACGTCTGTCTGACTGCTGCGGAGACGGACTTGGCCGCGCTGGCCGCAAGCGATGGCACTGTCTGGCTAAATAACTCCCGCGCGAGATGAAGTGCCGTGACATTTGCCGCAGATATTTCCTTCGCTGCCCCGGAGGAGCAAATACCCCCCTCAGATTCTTCATCTCACGTCATCAGAAGGTCAAATTGTCCAATTTTTAGTTTGTGCTCGTATGACACAGACGACAAAAAGAGGAAGGATGATGGCGGCTAAACACGACTGAGCATTGCGCTAGTGAGCGTGCTAGCAGGCTGACATTTTGGGAAAAATAGATTGGAACGTGTGCACGTGTCCAAAAGGAACATTTGAAGAGAAGCTGCATGCGAATGCTGACAATATTCCCAAAGAAAAACATGTACGATAGCGCCGTGCGTGTACGGTATGCCCCCTAGCGGCTGTGAGCGGTATGACATCAACAGCGATTCTGAATGGACGCATTGTCAAATTTAATGTCCATGAAAAGATTTTAAAATAATAAACTGGCATGACTCGTTTATTACAGTTTAATTTCCACAAAGAAGGATTAATAAATGGAATATTTTGGTAGCTGGAGCTTCAAAAAAAAACCTGCTTAGGACCTTGGAAATATGTTTTTTACCATTATTAAAGCCATGGAGACATGAAATAACACCTTCACACTCATATCACCTAATATAGTCGACATGAAAAGAGAAAATAGGACATTTGAGACGTAAATAAGACGCACATGTTAGCATTGGGAGAGTTCCTTGTTGCTGTTCTTTTGCCCATTCTCTCATCAATGTAACACTACTGACACCTAGTGACCAGTGTAGACTACTGCATGTCATCACAACCTTTTTGAATGTTGAATGCGTCTTCTGAATGCCTTATATTTGTATTCTACTTCATTTAGACATTTTTATGCTTGAAAAGGCTTCATTTCGGAAAAAAATGCTAAATTTGCCTGAATATGTTTTTTTTTTTTTTTACTAATCGGCAGCGATGATTTATTAATTATTCTATTTTTGTTTTGAAAAATCACGCAGTGGTGAGTTTAAATAAAGTATAAACGAGAGGCATTCGCAGTAAGTACATTTATTTGTATTCACTGACAGCGCAGGCTTGCCACATCCAATATGGCGGCGGCGTTGACGTAGCGGCGCCTACGTCTATGGTTTTGACAGCAGCGCCGCTAAATGGGCTTTCATTGTAGGGAAAAAAACCATACCGATCACATTTTTATGCCAATATCAGGTCGATAATTATTGGGGGCCGAAATTATCGGACAACCCTAATCACAAGAAAAAAGGAGTCACGAGAATAAAGTTGGGGGGAAATAATGTCACGCATACGTGCCGCCTCAAGAAAGAAGTTCATAGTAACGCACAGCTTCAGATGGAGGCTGTTTTTTGTTTTTTGGGGGGGGGTTGGCGCCCCTGCTTTAGAGCATGTAACCAACTCTTCTTATAAATGGCTGACCTTTTTTTTGTTTTGTTTTGCACTCCCCCCCCAAATCTTTCTTTTCATAAGCCATTTGAAAAGGAATAACCCAATTACAGGCAAATCCAGTCAATTCCTCCCCCCCCCCCCCATATCCGTGCAAACAAAGCATTACTTATGCATCGCTTGCCTCGCAATACACCCCCCCCCTCCGCCCGGACAACAAGCCGCCCTCCTCCCGCCCCTTAAAGGGTGTTAAGACCTGTCGCTGCCCTCCCCGGGGAATGCTGGGAAAGGAAGGCCTCCACATCTGTCCTGGGCCTCGGGCAGAGGGAGAGTGGGAACGTGACATTCCACCAGGGAAAAGACACAGCGGAGGAGGAGGAGGGAAGAGAGGGGTACATAGTAAAAAGAAGAGATAGAGAAAGCGATGGTATCAGTGAGCGTGTGAGGGATGGATGTTGCCTGCTTATGAAGCCATCCATCAGTGCCTTCAAAAGCCCAGTGGGCCGCCATGGAGGAGGGAAGCAGGCACCGTGGGCCCTCCATCAAAAGACCAGGAGGAGGAGGAGGAGCACGGCAGCGATGTGCTGGTGGAGCAGGCAGCAGGGAAAGTGATTAGGATGACCCCTCTCCTCCTCCTCCTCCTCTTCTTTCCCTCCATTTTAAGTCCACTTGTAAGACTTTTCCGGCTTGCTGCTCATTGCTCCTCCTGCGGCGTCCATCTTCACGCACAACAGGGAGCTCATACGGGGGCATCCAAAGCGTAGCCCGCCGCCGTTTTTTTATTGGCCCGTGGCACATGCTCAAAATCTCATTTAGCAAGAAACCTTTCTTAAAAACCAGCAAAAATCAAAAATCAGCAGTTATTTGGACAGCATAAAGTCACAATATTACGAGGAAAAAGTGGTCATTTTAGGGGAATGATGACGTAATCGGAATACGATGGGGAGCATGAGGTTGAAATATTCATGTAAAAAGAGGGGCTTTTTAAGTCCTAATATTATGAGACACAAGCAGGCCAGGCCGGGCCGGGAGGTGCTGATCCCCGGCTGAAGGTCGGCACCTAGCGCCTTTACGGGCCTCGAAAGCCATCAGTGCTTTGGGACGTCATGGCAGCCGTCTCAGAGAGTGGACTGATTGGTCCCGTTTATCAGCTGACTAGCTGCCTGGGCTGTGGGAAGTGCTTTGGTGGCTAAACGCCAACATATACATCATTAGCATGCTAATGCTACACACCGCCGATGGCTATTGTCACTGTTGTAGCAGGATTGCTTTTTACGGCTAGCAGATAGACAGATGGACTGATTGACAGGCGGATGAATACTGTCGATCGGGGGGGGGGGGGGGGGGGGGGGGGGGGGGGGTCCAAATGTTTTCCAGCGAAAAATGCAAGGATGCAAGGTCCACTTTGATATTTTGTAAAAATATTAGGGCCGTCAGTCAATTCAAATATTTCATCGTGATTAATCGCATTTTTGTCCATAGTTAACTCGTAATTAATCACATTTGAGAAAAGTTTGTATCTATAATAAGTAGGGATGTAAATCTCTTTCATTCGATAACTACTTTATGTCAAGGAATATCAATTTTGGAAATAAGGAGCATTATTTTATTCAGAAATACGCGAGCGGCGATTTGTCTTTGTTTGACGGTCCTTGAACGCACCTTCTCACGTGGCACAGATAGATACTTCAGTCATCTCCAAGAGACGTAAACACAGACGGGCTACTGCACTCTACTAAAACTCTTCTGCTTTCGTCTCACATTTGCTCCCAGATGCTGAGCCTCTGTGGGAAGGCATGAAGGTCAGACCTGATGACCTACTAGAGTGCTAATGTGTACATTTGTGGGACACAAGCTCTCTGGAAAACAAGTCCAGGCTTGTACTGGTGGATGTTGGTTGTATTCATGGTGTTGCTCCTGTCATAGTTTTACACGATACATCAGAAATAAGATCAATTAGAAGGCTATGATGTGTTTTATTGATATCGCTCCAGTCACGGTCACATCATTGACAGAAGACCCCACATAGCTGTCCTCGGCTATGCCTGCCGTTAACTGGAGGCTCGCACCCAAATTTTACCACGCAGTTCAAAGCAAACCCATCAGCCGACTCTCTAGAAATATAAGGACATCACCCCCAGCTAGCTTGTCACCAATAGCGGTCACAAAGACCACAAAGGGCAGTCGTGCAGGCTGACTGAAAATTGCTATCATTCTCCGGTGCGCAAGTTGTTACGTGTTACGTAGGAAGAGAGCGGGATGTGACCAACGTCAGCGCCCCCTAGCCAGCCGCCCAACCCCTGCTGTGGATGGACGGATGGTCGGATGTCGCAGTGCAATCGAACACCACTGCAAACTACGGGAGCAAAGATGACCACTTAAGGCTGCAAGTCAACCCCCCATCTTGAGCTGTCAGTCATGCAGAACTGATTGATAAAGCGATTGATAAACGGTGTCAGGCGAGTGACAGCACGTAAAAGGCTGCGTTCGCGACCTCCAGTAAAGGAGGAAACTTTCTTTATTCTTCCTTTTCTGCCCTCTTCTCCATTATCCCTGCGACCCGTCGCCTTTACACACTCGTGGGAGCCAAAGGTCCTGACTCGGCGCGCCGCCCCCACCATGCTCACCGACCCTCGCCGCTCATGCCAGCGGGGGCTCATACGCCCCGCCCCCTCCACCCCTGGCTGCAGGAGTCAAGTAGGAGGGGAGGAGAGACATTTTTGGATGGAGGAAAGACGCTCCTGCTGGATGCGCCAGCGAGAGGAATCTTCTGGTTCTGGATGAGCTGCCAACAAAACAACTGTATAAAAGCCCCCCCCATCACCCGTGGAGTCCTTTCTCCCACTGACCACTGCTCAAGAATTGCCCCTTCACCCCTGGTGACCCCCTCATTGGGCCCTTTCACTGGGCAACAATGGCCGCCGGGGGCCGTGTTATTTGAGGCACTAAAGAGCCGTAGCCGTGACAATGCCCTCCCCCACGAAGAGCTCTCTTCTCCTCACCTCGCTAATGACAGGTTTCATCCTCTTTGCAAAGATCCCCCTCGCCCCCCACTGCGGGAGGGGTCGCCACTCCCGGCCCGGCCCGCCTCCATGCTACCTGCTGACTCGCTACGCCAACAAGCCCGCCTCCCTCTCGCTAATGGACCCTTTCACTCGCTAGACACCAGCACCACCAGCACCACCACAGGGACTGCGGTGCCTTAATAACTTCATTCATGAAGCACACAGTAAATGAAAATGAACTTAACATGTTGCCACGTGCACGCGTTGTCTGTTTTCCTCCTCTCTCGCCTCCCAACAGGCAGGCGGCGGTTCTCTGACACCAACACCATTACAGTGTGCAGGCATCTCGTCTGTTACAGCCAGGGTGTCCGAAGGCCGGCCCAGTTGCCTTTTTATTGACCCGCTTCAACAACAAAAAAGTAGAAAAGCACTCAGAGAGCGCCGACCTCCGCCAAGCACCATAGGTCCCCCCATATTGTCTTTTACACCATAAAAATTAGTCCTACATTGATTTTATCTACATATTTAGATTGCTAACACATAGCATAACAGTGGTAAGTGTTTATTTAAGTGTCTAGCTATGAAAATGGATAAAAATGCTACTATGCTAATGTTAGCATGCTAGCAATGCTGACATTTTAATGTTAGCATCACACCTAGCATGATAGTGCTCAGTGATTATATATGTCTCCACCCATGAAAACAGCTGAAAATGTTCGTATGCTAATGTTAGCGTGCTAGCAATGCTAACACCTACCACCTCATCTGGCTCCTCTCAATGAGGAGGAGCAGTGGGTCTACTCGGAGTTTCTCCCGGATGACAGCGCTTCTCACCTTATCTCTCAGGGAGAGCCCAGCCACCCGACGGAGAAAACTCATTTTGGCTGCTTGTGTCCCCATCTTTGGCCCTCGGACGTGTTCAGGCGCCGTCTCGTGACGCCTCGCTTCAGCAGCACCTGAAATACTTGACTGGCAGGTGTCCATTAAAAGGGAGGCTCTTCTTTTTTCAAATGTAGTTCATGAACAAAGGAAAGAAAAAAAGAAAAAAACAACAACCCCGACTCCACCCCAGCCCTGCCCCACAACACCCGAAGACACAAAAATCCACACAAAACAATCGAAAAGAGAAGACAAACAAACAAACCACCAACAAAACCAATCATAACAATAATAACAGCAATGATGATGATGATGATGACAATAATAACAACAACAGCAATACTAATAAACAACCATAACAACAATGACAAGGATCACAACAGTAACTTTTTCCCCCTTGGAAGCAAACCAACAGTAACAGGCCCCAAAAAAATAAAAAATCCATAAAAATAAATGGCGGCAGCCCCATGATCCCTGTCATCATCGCTCCCGCCCACAAACGTTAGCACCAGCATCCCCTCCACAGTAGCAGTCCCTCGAGCGCCACACTGCAGCTACCACTCATGAATTTCTATTGGAAAAGGTCCCTGGGGGGTGATCATTGACAATGTAATTTCATAAATTGAACTTTAATCATTAAAAAATTGATAAATAAATAAATACACTCCTCTCTCCTTTATGGCAGACCCAACTGCAATGTGTGAATTTCTGTAAAAGTAGGATTCAGTATTAATAAATGGAACATTTTCATAGTTAGCGCAGAAAACCTGTTAATTACTTTCTAAAGTCAATTTGTTAAACATTTTTGGCGCCCTGTAGATATGAAACGCCACTTTTACACCATCTTAATCTTCAGGCTACGGGATCACTGCAGGGACATAAGAGACAGCCGCCGCTAGCATAGCAAGCTGCCGAGCTAACTAGTTAGCCTCTCCAATTAACTCATTCTAAACTTCGTGTTTTAAATGGAGTGGGGAAGAAGGACAAAGTAAGAGAAAGAAAAAGAAAAGAGAAAGAAAATTACGCATACCGTTCTACATTTATACATAGCGTATATTTTTACATTTTATGACCCAAAAAGGGTCGCATGGTGGTTTAGTGGTTAGCATGCTGGCCACACAGCCAAGGGTTCTGGGTTCCAGTCTCCGTCGGGGCATCTGTGTATGGCACGGGTGCACACGTTAGGTTCATTGTCCGTAGGCATGGCGACCAGTTCAAGGTTCCCCCGCGCTGGGATAGGCTCCAGCATACCCCCACGACCCTCGTGAGGACAAGCGGCATAGAAATGAATGAATGAGCGACCACAATAGGTTTTTTTGTATAAGCTGTTAATTGTATTGATGACAACATACGTCTCATTCAATGTTCAATCAGTCAAACTTTTTTTATTTTTAATTGTTTTTTTTGTTTCATTTGATTATATTTCCTATAAATTATACTTTGCCTATTAAACTGTATTTGAATATTATTAGTAGTAGTGGTAAAATATGTCGTTCTTATTATCGTTCATCCTAGTTTTACAAAACCAACTGACTGATGAAACTGTGAAAGTTTTATCACATCTTTTTTTTTTTTTTACATCAGGGTGCCAATTTATGTTCGCAACAAGGAGGCATGACACCGCTCAGCTTTTTTTTGCCAACTATGCTAACCTACGAGGGGTCACGATATGTCACCAACATACACACAGGCTGGCAAGGCTTTTTATTTATTGGCCTTTTTTTTTAAGTCCTTTGTTGCGCTATTATGTGTTCCTGTCAGAGCGTGAAAGGAAAACGCTGACTCATCACTTACTGGAAGCTGTCACTCACAGCAGTTTAGCACCTGGAAGCCAACTACTGGCGAAAAGCGAAGACTTATCCTGAGTGAATCAGTGACTAAGTTAGTTATCTCATGGCAGCGCCAACCAAGTCAACACAACTGTGGCTGTAGTCAACCCTCCTGATGTCTTTCTTTTCGTTCTTTCACCAGATGCCAGGAGCCCTTTTTGAAGCACGAGTGGTCAGCATTCAGCTGCTTCATCCACCTCTGCATGCGCTTTAAAGCTGTCGGTGTGAAAGTCCCGCGTCTGTTACACTCGTCGTACTTTTCTTCACAATCAACTACTAATGCTGACTCGGCCGTTTGCTCCTCGCCGCTGTGACAACATTCCATACGTTTATTACGCGCAGGTTACAGCGCTCACTGTGGTCTTTTGTGCTCGAGGCCAGGCGTGTCCTAAGTGTCGCCCGGGGGCCTATTGGTGGCTTGTGGCTGTTTTTTATTGGCCCGAGGCACCTTTTAAGAATATAATCCAACAAGAATAAATTAAAAAACAAAAAATGATAACTCTGTTTTGTTTTGTTTGTTTGTTGTTTGTAATATTACGACTTCAAACTTGAACATTTCAACTCTATGCTACTAGAGAGAAATTATTTTTCCATATAATTTTGTAAGTTCATTCTTGTAAAATGACGACTTTATTGCTCGTTAGACTACGACTTCAGTCTCAGAAAATGACAGCTGTTTTTGGAATATCTGCTGCTGCTGCTGTTGTTGTTGCTGTTGTTGGGGGCAGGTTGTTCATTTTCCGAGTATTTCAACATCCTTCTGGTAGATTTTCTTCTTGCAATCGTGGTTTTATTCTGCAATTTGGACTTTATTCTGCAACCTAATTTTCCCCAAATTCCAACTTTGTTAGTTGTTTAGTTTGTTTCTCATGATGCTACCACTTTATTCTTGAACATTTAACCTTATTTTACTAAACCTCATACTATTTCCACTTTTTCTCATTGGATTACAAGTTTTTCTCTTAATATTTTAAATTTATCTTGTAAAATTACTGCAGATTTTTCTATTTTTGCAGGTTTTTCTTTTAGTGCTCTTATTTTGTACTTAGAATGTGCCGCAGGCCAATAAAAAACACCCGCCAAGGTGATTAAAATCATTAATAACACAACATTGTAATATGATCTGGAAAAATAATGTCATTTTAGTAGAAATATTAAAGAAAAAACACAATATTTTTTTATGTCGTAACATTATGAGAAACAAAACAAAAAGTAGTAATTTTTTTGGAAAATTAGGTTTGGGAAAAAGTGGAATATTATGGGAATGAAGTCCTAATATTCCAAAATAAAATAAAGAAGTAGAAATAGCGAAGAAGCAGAAATGGAAAAAACAACTGCAATTTGGCAAAAGTAAAGTCATAATATTAAGAAATAAAAAGCTGCATTCTACCGAGCAAAAAGTTGCAATTTTACCAGAATAAACTTATGAGGACCAAAAATGACATTTTACTAGCATAGAGCTGAAAAATGAAAGAAACACAATTGGTTGGGAAAACGTTATAATATAATATGGGAATGGCCTCAAAACATGCTGGCAATGAAGTCATAATATTAGCAGAAGAAAAATGACGAAAGTTGTTTAAGAAGTAGGTTGAAATATTTGGAAGGTTCCAAAAAACAGCAGCAAAAAGGGGGAAAAGGAGCAAAGAGCAAAATTGATACTAGTAATCGGCTTTTCACTTATATCACAAGGATGACATGCAGTTTTTTCTTGAAATACATTTGGAAGCATTTTTGATGTTGATTGGAATAAAAGAAAACAAAATTAAAAGACAACAAAAATTGGGACTTTTCTGTGCCTTTAATGAAGACAAACATTGAAACTACGCTAAAAATACTTGAAGGTTCATCAAGAACGTGACTTAACGGCACAAAAGGGCCAACGCCTGCCCTCCATCGACACTTAATGAGAGGGTAGAGAAGCATGAGTGACAGTGGGAGTGTCGCCGCCGCCGCCGCCGCCATTGCCGGCCGCTGAGGTGTAGCGAGGGCGAGAAAGGCAGCTACCATGTAGTTGAAACATGAGGGCGATGGCCTGTGACAGGATGAGCCATCAGGCTGCGGGGGCATGCGAGGTTCCCTCTCGCTCACACACACGTGCTACTGTACCGTGTATGCATGGGGAATGGGCACTAATCTCCATAAGCAGAAGTAATACTTGGATATCCTCATATAGCAGCCAGAGGAGTTCATTTTCTCAACCGAAGAGAAGACCAGGCACCTATTTGGGGGAGTCCATTTGTCCAAAAGCATTTAGAACCTTGGCAGGCTGGACGAGACAGACCTGAAGTCCCCGCAAGACAAACACTGAAGACGCACAACACTGCAGAGCAAGCACAGAGGTGCCTGGAAGGCACATGTCCACAGTGCAAAAGGGAATCTTTCACACTGCCAAGGGAACTCTTTCACTTCAATTCGGCTGAGAGTCTGCTGACGAGCCTCGGCGGGTGCTGCTGTTTTGGTTAGCGACAAATTTAGCTGTGATGCACTTCCAAATGTTCTTATTGAGTTGTTTCCTTGTTTGCCTTGTTGTAACACTACTCTTACACATCCCTCCTTGCAATATTATGGGAATAATATGGGAACTTTTTAACATGATTAGAGCACTGGAGACAATAAGCAAGACCCTACAGTCACCTTCACACTCCTGTTACCAAACATAGTTGACACAATAAGACATAGAAAACCTGTTTACCACCTTCTAACCATGAAATAACACCCCTTTAGTGGCCTTTACACTCCTATTACCCAATATAGTAGACATAATAAGAGAAAATAAGACATAGAAAACCTGTTTATGACCTCCTAAATGTTCTGAACATCATTAGAGCCCTGTAGACATGAAATAACACCCCTATAGTCACCTTAACATTCCTATTACGCAATATAGCAGACATAATAAGAGAAAATAAGCCATTTAAGACATAAATAAGACTCATACTCATGTGTTGTAGGGATGTCCCGCCCCGATCTTTAGGATGGGGATCGGCGACCAATCCGCTGTATTTCATAGATCAGATCAAATCGGCTTCCGCAACGAGTTCGGGCCGATCTGGTTGGTTGCCGTATAACGTTTGTAACCTCGGGCCAAACTCCAATGCACCTCAAAGCTGGTTTCCACTTGACTCCCACCGCCCGCAAGGAGAGGAAAAGGCAACACCTCCATGCAGACATGTCCGCAGTGTACCGTGGTGAATTTATTTTCACGTTGGACGTCGGATATTGGGCTCCGTAGCTACAGCGGTAGTTCCCCTCACTGCGCCCAGACTGCTGTGTCATGGTGCGGGGAGCTCGCACGGGAAGTGCCGCTGTAACCGCTGGTTGTTTTTACTCGGGACCGTCAATAAATTACTATTGCGTCAAAGAGAGTTTGTTAAAAAAAAAAATTTAAAAAGTATTTTGCACGCCAATTTGATCTTTTATTGGATGAACTTTTATTGGATTTTTTATTGGGTTAGGGTCCTGACTCACAGAGGTTTGTGACAAAAGCCCAATAATATTGTTGGTCATGCCGTGGAATAAAAAAGCACATTCAGCAATGCTTTGAAGAGCTATTTTCATAACCATATTCACTTCCACAGAGACCCGTGCAGAATGCTACATATCATCACAACGTCTTTGAATGCATCTTCACAATGCCTTATATTTGTACTTTACTTCATTTAGCCATTTTCATGATTGAAAATTCTTCATTTAGGCCAAAAACACGTCACATTTGCTTCAATATGCATATTTTTTTGCCTGCCAATAGAACGTATTCAATCATAAAACAGTACGATGTATTGATTAACATATTGCAGAAAACCAGTGATAGAGTAAAGCCACCAAATTGGAAGCGAACTCGAAGTGGCGATGGACGACTGACGCTATGTGAAATAGGATGTGAGACTGTGGCTGAGCAATGATGCCATGGACTTTTCATCCAATCAGATTGTGCGGCCATAAGAATTGTTGAGGAGCTGGAATACCGCAAACGGAGCTCCTTAACGGCACGGATGTGTATTCATGCCTCGGTGGGTGCTGCTGTTTTGGTTAGCCACATGGATTTCCAATGGGATCGCTGGATGGAAAAAATGAATTTGGGAACGCACCCAGCAGGTGATTGAGACACGGCGTCTATGAGAGTGTTTTTTATGGAAATAGATATCCTTGTTTGGGGTTTGTTGACTTGTTGGTGCCCAAAAAAGCTACTGGATTTCTAGACTTGCACTCCACCTCGACACTCATCCATGCCTCAGTGCGTGTCCACATCCCTTGGGGGGGGGGCGTGAGGGAGGGTGTGACAGTGGCGGTGAGCAAGAAGGGGAAAGATTTCACGCTTGACCTTCCCCTTCGCTTGCTTTGTGCGCCCGTCACTCCCGCCTTGAGTCTCTTGACCTACTTGGTCATCTCGGAGCAAGCCACTTAGAATACCTACATGTCGGCCAGCAGCATCGCTCCCCCTCCCTCCCTCCCTCCATCCCTCCATCCACATCTGTCTGCCACATCTGTCTGTACCCCCGCTCCTCCGACACAGCGGCCTCCATCTGCAAAAAAACAGGGAGATAAGAGATTTAATCCCCCTGCGATGATTGTTGCTTTTTATTGAATTCTGGGACATCCACTGCCAGGGCTCTGCAATCCTTCTGTTTATTTTTGTTTTAATCCAAATCTCCCGAGATGGGCCGTGTGTTTTTGCATCTGCAGAGGACTGCAGCACACACACACACACACACACACACACACACACACACACACTTATATAACAAGCAGTTCCTTTGGAAAAACAAAGCAGGGCGGATGTCATTAGAGCAGGGGTGGCCAAACGTTTCCACCAAGTGGCCACATACAGTAAAAATGGAAGGACATGTTAGTATTCCTCACCTTTGGTCTACTAAAGGCACTAAAAGAGGGGTGTCCAAAGAGCGGCCCGGGGGCCATCTGTGGCTCGTGGCTGTTTTTTTATTCTAAAAATATAATTGAACTACAAAACTACATTTATTTCATTAGGTATGTTCCAATTTTTAGCGTAACTAACACATCACGTGAAGCCACCTTTCAAATGGTGATTAATCGTGATGAATTCATTTGAAAACTGTGATTAATTTGATTAAAATGTTTAATCTTTTGACAGCTCTTATAAGTGTACCATTGAAACATCATTCTAAAGTTTTAATTAGGGCTGTCAATCGATTAAAATAATAAATATCGCATTTTGTCCATAGCGTTATTAATCAATTAATCTTTAATTAATCGCAGATAGAAAGACGTTTTTATCGATAAAAAGTGTACCTTTTGAAAGATCATATTAAAGTTTTTAATACTCTATCCAACATGAGACTGGATAATATGTTTGCCTCATGCAAATTTATGTTTATTTGTTTTTTTTAACAGCTCAACACAAAATGGACCTCAATGTATAAAACCAAAGGTAAATGTACAAGTAGACACCGCTAAGGTAAGCTGCCCATCACGAAGTAGAACTGTGAAAACATTCCAAACTATGATGCCATGCCAGTGGACGCTGCGTGTCAATGCTGAAAAGCTGAAGCAAACTGAAATGCTTTGAAAAGGTACGAAAATCCAAATTTAGAATGAATAAAGCAGCCGTTGGGAAGCTGAAGATGAAATATAGAATGAAAGTAAGAAGAGCTCAACTATGGAATTGAACCCACGATCGCTGGGTCAGGAACCAAGTACCATGCACCTGAGCTATGCGACGTTCCCAAACCCACCATTAGCGGGGTAGTAGTAGGGTACACCAAATCATGCTAGTGCGATCTCCCATCATGCTTTGCGGCGCTGCTCTTGAAATAGTTATCATCGATAAGATACAGTAATATTATGTGTTTAATGTTATGTATTTAGCTTTTTGTCATTCCATGCAGATATTCATCGGACGCCATGACTTGCTCATGCCCGTTCATTTTCAGTGGGAAAATTTGTGTTTGCTTTCAGCATTCACACGATAAAGGTTTGCAAAAACACGCCACAACTAAGTGAAATGAAAACAGGGTGTTAGACAACTTACAAAAAATGGAGTGCTGAAGAAGAGTCAGTCGTGTACTGCGCCCACATACGGGACTGTACTGTAGAGCGGTCATGCTGTGGCTTAGGCTTCACTTCCAAACACTCTTTTACACACACGCACTTTAGCACACTGTTCTTCAACAGCGTGGAAGTATGACACCACATGCGCGCTTTATTCTGTGCTCTTTGACAAACACAACAGTTCAAGCACAAATACTAATAAATAATAACGCAAATAAATTCCCTCACCAGCCTCATTGACAGGTGTGTTCGTGTCGCTCACTTCCGCCCTCGTCCCCAAACACTAAGGTGACACAAGCCCTCCAAATAGCTGTCTTCGGCTATGCCTGCCGCTAACTGGCAGCTCGTAACCCAAGTTTTAGCTCGCAGCCGAGAGACGCAGTGAACTTCCGTTGGCTCGCTATTAACGCGTTAACATTGACAGCCCTGCTTTCTTACCTTTTACAGCTTTGAGCAGTTGACTTGTTCTCACACGTGTGTGACCGTTAGCAATGGTCACATGTGACTTCATCGTCGATCAATTTAATGCATTTTTTACAAACAGAAATTAAATACAAATTAAAAACCTGTCTTCAAACGTTGCCTGTGCAGCTAACAGAGGCTGCATTTATTTATTTATTATTTCAGTTATTGCTCGGAGTCTTTGGAGCACCTAGAAAAGCACTTCATAAACGTTACGTATTATTATTATTACTACTGCTGCCACGATTATTAGAGGTGGATTTTAGACATCCTATTACATACGCCGATGAGGGGCATTGTGAAGACGGTTTTGGATATGGCTATTATTATTATTATTATTATTATTAGAAAAATGACATGTATACAACTACTAGCCAGGCGTGCGTATTACAGTTGAAGGGTTTATGTGAGCGAGGGTTGTTCTGACGACATTGTCACCCCCAGATGGTTGTTTTGTATCCTAAATCATCAAGTGTTTCGCTTGTGATGAGGATTCCATTCCTCTTTGTCATCCTCCCCCAAGAAAAGGAGGATGACGGGGTGAAGGAGACACTTAAGGCCTCAGCGGCGGAGACATTTTCTACCCAGACGAGCGCAAACAATGATGTGCATGTGGGAGAGGAAGAGGAAGAGCTCGTTGGTGTGTTTGGTAAACAGCGTGGAAGGCGAAAGCGAGAAGGCAGGAGGAACTTGAGTAGTTCAGGAGGAGTTTGGAATACAGGAAGTAGCACAAAAGGGAGAGGACACCTCAGCTGCATCACTCTGAAGCAGGGGTGTCCAAAGTGCAGCACGGGGACTGGTCCGCAGTACATTCTTAGAATGTAATTTAACAAGAAAAATGTAAAATAAAAATAAAAAATAGCAAAAATGGAAAAAGTATTGCAGTATTTTTACAAGAATAAAAGCAAAATATTAAGAGGAAAACGTTGTATTCTAAGGAGAAAAAGTTGTAATGTTATGAGAATATGTTGAAATCTGAGGTGAGGTGATGAGGTGATGTTTTTTTAAGTTGTAGTCTTATGAGAAACAACAAATAAAGTTGTAATTTTTGGAAAATTAGGTTGCGGAAAAAGTTGAGAATTAAGTCAAAATATGATAGCAATAAAGTCATAATTACAAGAAGAAAGTTGAAATGGTTGCAAAATAATCATTTTAAACACCAGCTCAACGTTTATGACAATAAAGTCCAAATATTAAAAGACAAAAAGTCATATTCTAACTAGAGAAACGTCACAATTTAACGACAATAGCGTCGTAATATCAGGAACAATAACATCCTTTTTGTGGCATAAAGTTGAAATATTAAATATTATTAGTCCTAATATTACGAGAAGAAAATTTATAAAGATTATTTGAGAAGTAAGTTGAAATATTTGGGAAAAAAAAACTGCGAAAATTGGGGAAAAAAAGACAAGGCCGAAGCTGATAATAATAATAATACACTTTGTCACAAGGCCGAGATGCAGTATTTTCTTGAAATATACATGCAGTATATATGACTTTTTAGCATATCTACATGTTTAGAAAAGTGGAAAAAGACACCCCTTCTTCAGGAAGGATCCCCAACCAGTCGGCCACAAAACCGTTCACACATCAATTGATGAACCTTCTTCATTTAATTTGATTACTCTTGTAAAGAACTACCGTACGTCAAATTACATGTTGTTGTATATCCACTTTGGAAGTAAAATGCCTTCTTTTACTTCATAAAAATATTATACAATTCATTGATTTTGTTTTGCTGACGTCAGCACCTAACTACGTTACGGTCACGTGACCTCTTTCACCGGGGGCAATGACGACAATGGGGAGACGAGAAAGCAAAAGGCAACCCAAATTATGACAGCAGCTTCTTCAAAATGGCGTTGCTGCTTCCAGGCACGCTCATTGTGGATCAAAGTTAAAAGGAACTATCCAGAGACGCTGTTGTGCTGCTTGTGCTCGGGTGTACAGTCCTCAAACTGACGCCATTCCAACCGTGCTGGACTTGGCTGCATGTCGCCCTCCCTCACCTGGCCCCCCCCCACTCACACTGAGCGTGTGCTGTCCCTGACTTTGTAGGGATTTCCATAATTATTTGCAAGAGGAGCAATCCCGTTAATTAAATGTAGTCACTGGTGCCTGGGTTCTGACTTTTGGATGTGTTAGGAATGGAATATGTTCCACTCTGTTTTGGTTAGCACTGCAACATATTTGCGCTTGCTCACCGCAGACACATGAGACGCGATTACAAGGCCTTTCACTTGGAACAAGCACACCCTGTTCTTAGTTGTCTTGCTTGTACACACACAGCTCCATGATGAGTCACCTCCTGTTTCATGCGAGTCACTCGGCCACCTGGCCAACACCGGCTGAAGCCAGATCAGACCAATACACCAACAAACAGTTCACGGGAAGTTTCCCAACCTTTGCGACCACCTCGACAGAAGGCATATGAGGAAGAGCAATTCAGTTTCACTTCAGGCCGTCCACATGGAAACCTACAACCTCTGGAAGAAGAAAGAATGAATGCACCGTCTTCAGTCGGGTGCTTGGGCACGGATCAGTGTGTCACTTGCCCAACATGCCGTGCTTCAGGTACACTTTCATACGCAAAAGCAAAGCACTGTCAGTCAATATATGCTACATTATCTGAACAAAAATTGTTATTCATGTCAAATCTAATAATATATCATTAATAATGAAGTTGTTTAATTTCCAGAATATGCCAAGGGCTGATTAAAAAAAAGGAGCTATGGGTCGTAAGCGGCCCCCAGGCCACACGGTGCCCCCTAAATCCTGCTAAGCTCGTGTTGGAGTGTCACTTGATCTTGAGGTTCCAATGGTTCAAACCTAAAGATGACAAAAGTCTTCATTCCTCGTTGACCCAACTTTTCCCACCCCTGACCCCCATGTTTCATTTGAGGCCTAATAACGCTGCTAATTAAAGGCTCTCTGTTATTTTTTCCCCCTTGTAAAGAAAAAAAGGCTTCTCTGTGCTTGAGAGTGCTAATAAAACAAACTGGAAGGGGTCATTTCTTTATTTGGATGTGTGGGAGAAGCAGGAGGAGCTTTTAGGTTCAGAGAGCGGCTAAAAGAAACAGAGGTCAGCAGAGACAAAGGAGCCTGAGACCCCCGGGGTCAAGCTGCCTGGTGTCCGCAGTCAGAGGGGCCGCCAATGGCCCTTGCTTGTATAATCGCCTCGCTATGTTTTGTCCGCGAGTAAAACCTGGAATATATCACGGCTCCGCTGACACATGAACAATAGATCACGATTTGTGTGAGTGCGCGCCGACTCTTTGCAATCCCTTTTCAGGCAGCGGGTACATCTGGAAGAGGCCAGATTAACCCCGCGTTTACTGGCCCCGCCTTTACTGGCCCCGTGCACAGCCAACCCTTTTGACCCGAATTGAAGCCCGCACAAAATCGCATATGGGTTAATATCGGCCTGAAAGAGGGAGACTCGGAGAATTCATCCACTTACGAGGACAATGACACCACAGATACAAAGGTGGACGACTTGTTAGGGCCGAACAACAACGTGACCTTTTTTCATGTAACATGTAAGGTCATAAAAGTCATTTTTTAATAGTTGCACTTTGTGGCGGTACATCGTACTGACAGCTCATTGTCATACTTTTCCCCTTCGCGGTAGCTAAAAGGTTAACGTCGTTCAGTATCGCGCATTGCGGGTCTACGCGATGACAATCTCCAACCAATATTTGCTTCTCAACAAAGTCAAAAACCGTGAAAACTGAGGACCTTGATATCGTGTACGGCTTAAAATGTGGATGAGTTGTCCATGAGTTGCCAGGTGTAGCAGGCAGGCATGATTACAGTGGTGAGATTTGTCACTCTAAAGTACACAAAAAGGCCTGAGATGAGAAATGTAGTTTAACAGCTGGGGTGGCGTCACTGAGTTGATGGCATCTCATCATGACTCAACTGGCTGGCACAGACGATTGTCTTCTTTGCGTATGATAACGAACTGTGGTTGCGTGAAAAGCTAAAGTTTTGTGTAAGATGGCATTTGAGGACCTGCAATATGTCAGGCAAGTTTCCTCCTATTATAAACTCACTTGTGTTAGGAATGGAATATTTTGCCACTTGATTCTGGATGGGTACTGCTACATGTATGTGACTTTTCACTTGGAACAAAAGACACCCTGTTCTTTTTTATGAACCTCTCACACACCTCATCTCTGCTATTCGAAGATGATGTGGTCCTGACGGCCTCATCGCGCTGTCACCTTCACCGTTTACTGTGCTGGTTTACATCCTGGACGCCTCCCGGGTGAGGTGTTCCTGGCATGCCCAGTCGGGAGAAGGCCCCAGGGCTGACCTAGGACACACTGGAGGAATTATGTCTCACAGCTGACCTGGAAACGCCTTGTTGTCCTCCTGGTGGAACTGGAAGAGGTGGCCGGAGACCGGGAAGTCTGTTCTTCCCTGTCAAGCAGAAAAAAATGGATGGATGGCAAAACAAGAGTTTAGCGGGCTGTTGGTCCACTCTGTAGAGGTGCAGTGATGCGGAAAAGGCTTGGAGGTATGGCCGGACATCTTGCTTGATGGCCACCACTGACCACGAGACAAACTTTATCAACTGTGTGATCAACTCTCCTTTCAGTTTCCGAGTGCCGCCCGGTCTTCGCGGCCTGAGAGCAGCTGCACAGAACGTTCCACAGCCAGCCGTACGCTCGCTGTCACTCAGCTCCCTCCAAATATTCTAAATGCGGCTGCCGGAATAACTCACAACCTCATGACTATAAACATCAGGTAGGATGTAATACCCGGCGGGGGGGGGGAGAACATGATATGCTGATATGATAACAGCTTTGGGCTGTGCAGGAGATATAAACACCAGCATATAAGGTATCGACAGCTCCGGGGGGTTTAAGTGGATGTTATCTGCCTTGAGACTAAAGACAGCGTTTCAAAAAAAGTCATGAGTCAGCCGCTTAAGGATTATGTGCGGAGTTGTTAAAAATGTCAAATAAAGGCCCCTTTCCTGAGGCAAAGGGCCACAAGTGAGCAAAGTGGGTCATAGCCTGCACACAAAAATGATGAGAATGACAGCACGTTTCTTTTTGGGAAGGGGAGGGGGGTGTTAGGATAGGTTCACAGTAGTGTGCAGGATGGGGGGGGGGGTAAATAGGTTGGTCAAAAAGCAAACTGAGGGAGTTTGGAGTCTTATCTGCAACCCATCTGTCTTGACATGTAGGCTCCTCTGGTTAGTGTCCTCCAGGGGAAGCAGAGCGGGGGTAGGGGGCTGCACGGCTTTGTGGCTTCATGCGTGTCACGGCTTACGGCAAAAGTTCTTGGCCTGTGCACTCTGGCCCCAAGACCAGGATGAAACACAAAGATTGGAGAAGATACAACTCCCATGACTTGACCGTGGTGATCATGAGATGGGCCTGCAAAAACAGGCTTCAAGGAAAACGCCGTCACGCATAAGTGGACGTTACTCTCTTTGGAGCCCAAATGTCAGCTGACTTGTCACAAACCTGGTCAAGAGGTGACTCATTTAGGAAAAGCACATCCTAATCGGGGGTGTCCGATGACCCTGCTAATTCAGGAAGAAAAACACCAACACCAACATCAACAGAGCCTCTCTGAAGATAGATGGACGGACGGACAGACGGACGGATGGATGGATGGACGGATGGATGGATGGATGGATGGATGGATGGACGGACGGACGGGCGGACGGATGGGTTTCCAGCAAGGCCAAGAAACAAAGGAGTGGCTCAAGAATGAACACATTAAGATAGAGTGACAAAGGCCTAAAAAAAATGTGTGGAGGAAGCTGAAACTTTGCGTTGTCAATTGGTCCGTCAGGATTCTGAGAGTATCCGTAAGGAGGAGTGGACCGAAGTCCCTGTGCGCAACCCTGGTGACCAACTAGAAGAACAGGGTCTCTGGCAGCTTTCAACAGGTCAAATTTAAGACTTTTTGGGACCATAATGAAGACAATTTAAGACCCCTTTCATATCAGACGGCAGTGGCTCAGGAGGTAGAGCAGAAACCGGAAGGTTGGCGGTTCGATCCTCGCTCCCTCCACCCAGTCACTGCTGTTGTGTCCCTGGGCAAGACACTTCACCCCCCTGGCCTCCAGTGCTGCCCACACTGGTGTATGAATGTGGAGAGGTCGGAGAGGCCGTAAGCGTAGAATGGCTGCCATGTTTCCATCAGACTACCCCAGGTCAGCTGTAGATACGGATATATAGATACTGTATATATTGATATATAGATATATAAAACGTACCACCCCCAGTGTGTGACTGAGGAGTGAATGAATAATGGGTTCACTTCGCTATGAAGCGCTTTGGTTACCATGCAGTATATAAAATCTAATCCATTATATCCATCCCGGCAATAAAGTACAACAAAGGTTTTATTTCATCCAAATGAACTCAGGGGAAAGGTTGGAACCCCGTACAGTGGAACCTTGTTTTTCTGGGCCATGAATTCTTTCCACAGTGGTCCGACAAGAACAAAGCCAGCAGCCATCCCTCCATCTTCTTACGCTTATCCGAGGTCGGGTCGCAGGGCAGCAGCTCCTCCCGGCGGATCCTGAAGTGTTCCCAGGCCAGTTGAGAGACATAGTCTCTCCAACAAGTCCCGGGTCTTCCCCGAGGCCTGCAGGTTGGACGTGCCCTCAACACCTCCCCAGGGGGTCCAGCTCATATCTCTGCAAATGAAAGGAATTTGAAAGAGCAAACAATAACGCTCTTCTACGTAAATAATATGGCGAGGGGGTACACAGTAAGCTTATAGAAGATAAGATGATAAACCGAGCTAACATTTCTCAAAATTTTGCGAAAAATCTTGACAAAAACTGAATCATACAAAAACTTTGCCGCAGAAAAAACAAGGTTTGACTAATGAAAAGTCATCCTTGTGGTTGGTGGAAGTCAGAGTACTTTTTCCAAGTAATCCCCAAAATCTTAAATTACTTTTCCGACCCAACAGCTCCAAATTCTTCTAAGAAAAAAAATTGCCACACGATGATTTGTCTGCGTTTTACCAGATCTATTTCTATTCTATTCTATAGATCTATTCTATTTATAGTCAAATCGAAAAGCGGAAATTGAGAGCTTACGTGGATGCTAACCTGCTAACGTGCGTGGCTTTACAGGCGCGTAGGGCACACCTGGGAGCGTAATGAAGACCCGATGTGGTCCAGAGGTTACTTCTGCCTATAAAATCAAACTCTACCCCCTTTTCACCCTTCCTGGGGGCCCCGGCTGGTGCTCATCAAACGAGGTAACGTCCTGTCATGTGACACCCCCCCATCCCCAAATCTCTCAGCAACCCACCTGTGTGGACTTTTCTCTTAATCCCTCACGAGCAAAGCCCCCCCACCTCCTCCTCTCTTGTGTTGGTGCTTTGAATACTTAGACTAGTGAGTGTAACTAATTCTCCCACACAAGGATATTGTCTTTTCTCCATCTCTGCTTTTGTCCTTCGCTTTCAAGCCGCCTATTCACTCATTTCATTAGTCGGAGGCGTGGGCTTAGAGAGCTCGTATGGATGGGAGGTGGGGGGATCTTTTCCAATTAAAATGCCTTAATAGCCTATTAGCATCCATCTTTAACAGCTGAAAACGGCTCTGAAAGTGGTGTTAATATGTGGCATGGAAGCAAAGTGAAATGTGTTTAACAGGCTGCCCTGCACATGCTGCTCTGCACATGCTGCACGCATCTTGGAAGCCTGCTCCCCTGGGACAGCCGGACCATCCTTTCCCAGACACCCATTTGTCGTACACAGCCCAGCTCCCCCCGCCGATAAATGACCCCGCAACCAGCGAGGGGTCAGCTGTACTCGGAGCTAACCCCCCTACACACACACACACACACACACACACACACACACCATGGTCCTGCAGGTCCGCAGCATTGGCGTAAATCAGTGACTGCTCATTGCGGGAACCCTGACCCGCCTGAGGTCCCAGCCCAGCCTGGCACCATCTGGCCCGTAGCTCTGACGCAGAGCCAGCACTGGCAAGGTGGGTTCCCAGCGACCCGCTGCACCCGGCAGGACGAGCGGAGCCGACCCGAGCCCGCACATAGATCCATCAACACTAGGAGACGTGGCATGTGTGTTTACGAGTGTGAGACTTCTATGCTGTGTGTATTTAAACCAACTGGACGACATATACTCTTACTTCATTGAAATAGTACATAAATACAACATGTGAATTAATACGACTGACAAAAACGGATACATTTGGTTAAACTAAATATGCAATAAAAAAACTGGTGCAAAACGCAATATTAGTGATAATAATAATAATAATAATAATAATAATAACAACAATAGTGCTATAATAGACACACTTATCCAGTATTTGGCAATGTTTTTAAAATATTAAGTCCACAAAAGTGCTGTTGTCATGTAAACAAACTAGGGATATTCCGATCAGCCAGCCACCAATCAGTAAATATTAAAGAAAGACGTTTTCTTTTTAAAGTTGTAATATGAAAGACAATGAAAAACAAATTTGTAATTGTTCGAAAATTAGGTTGGGGAAAAAGTTTTGACAAAATATTATGGGAATTAAGTCAATTTTGACAACAAAATTAGTTGGAAAATTAAAAAAAAACAGCATAAATTAAAAAAAAACAGCTCTAGTTTTATGAGAATAAAGTCAAAATATCCAAAGTTGTATTCTTTGTAATTTTATGAGAATAAACTCGTATTATTATGAGGAAGAATGTCATTTCAGTAGCAAAGAGTTGAAATATTAACAAAAATATATATATTTTTAAGTCATAATATTATGGGAAACAAATCAAACTAAAAGTTGTCGGTTTGGGAAAATTAGGTTGGAGAAAAAGATAGAATATTATGGGAATAAATCAAAATATTAGGACAATAAAATCATTGTATTATGGGAAGAAAATGTACAAAAATTACATAAGAAGGAAGTTGAACTATTTAGAATAAAAATAAAACAGCAAAAATTGGGAGAAAAAAGCAAAGGTCAAAGTTCATTCTAATAGGCTTTTTCACCGAGAGTATATCACAAAGCTGAGATGTGTTTTTTTTCCTTGAATTCTATATAACTTCTGAGGGTTCCAAATATCAGTGTGGCCCTTCCTGCATCCTTCAGTTTTCCAGCATGTGGCCCTCACTGGAAAAGCTTTGGACACCCCAGCTAGAGAATATAAGAGGTTTAGCTTTTAAAGTGAAACTTTAAAGAAAGATGTTCTCATTGACTGAGATGCACCTTTATGTACATGTTGGGCTTTTTACGTCACTGTGGCATCAATGGAAATGTCCACTTTTGGAACATTAACAGCACCGCCTTTTCTACTAAACAGAAAGTAGTCTGTTCGCTAACAAACACACCAACAGTACAACTCTCCGCAATTTGGCCTTGGCAGAGGCCTATGCTCTACCACGGGGTTTTCCAACTTTTTCTACCAAGGGCCACATACTGAAAAATCAGGAGCAGCCCCCGGGCTTCACCTTGGACACCCCCGCTCTACGGCGTCACATTGCAGATATACGCGGTCTGTGTATGTAGCGTAGCTAGAATGGCAAATCCAATAGTAGCATCCTCCTCAACATATGCTACGTCCACACCGGTCAAGGGCCCCTTTTCCACCACAGGAACCTTTTCAGGAACTTTCCGTTTCATTTTAACCCAAAATGACCCGGGTAAAAAAAGTTCTCCAAGCAGTGGGAAAAGTTATAAAGGGACTTTTTAAATAGTTGCTGGAACTATTGGGGCAGAATGCTGACTGGTGGAACAAGCCCACTCATTTGCGCACTTTTACGAGCTTCATGTCAACATGCCAAGCTGCGGGGAGTGGACGGACTCCTTTTGAACGTATTTACAGAATATATGCAGCAGTCCTTTCAGGGGATCAGATCTGGTGGCTGCCAAGATTGGGTCTCTGCTTTTTGCAGATGATGCGGCCCTGCTGGCTTCATCGGGCCGTGATCTTCAACTCTCACTGGCCGAGTCAGCACATACAAGTCCGAGTCCATGGTTCTCGCCCGGAAAAGGGTGGCGTGCCTTCTCCGGGTCGGGGATGAGATCCTGCCCTGAGTGGAGGAGTTTAAGTACCTTGGGGTCTTGTTCACGAGTGAGGGAATGAGAGATCGACGAGGGATGCAGTGATGCTGATTCTGCATCGGTCCGTTGTGCTGAAGAGGGAGCTGAGCTGAAAGGCAAAGCTCTCAATTTAGTGGTCGAGCTCCGTTCCTATCCTCACCTGTGGTCACTTTGGGTAGTGACCAGAAGGACAAGATGGGGACCCAAGAAGCCAACACGAGTTTTCTCCGCAGGGTGGCTGGGCTCGCCGTTAGAGATAAGGTGAGAAGCACTGTCATCACTGAGAAACTCGCAGGAGAACCGCTGCTCCTCCACATTGAGAGGAGCAAGATGAGGTGGCTTTGGCATCTGGCCAGGATGCCTCCCGGACACCTCCCTGGGGAGGTGTTCAGGGCACGTCCGACCGGTAGGAGGCCTCAGGGAAGACCCGGTGCACTTTGAAGACACTATGTCTCTCAACTGGTCTGGGGGTGTCGGGATTCCCCGGGAGGAGCTGGGCGAGTCGCCGGGGAGAGGGAAGTCTGGGCTTCCCTGCTTAGGCTGGCTGCTGCCCCGCGGCCCGACCGTGTACAAGTGGAAGAAGATGGATGGATAGATGGACTTTGAGGCATCTGTGGGCGAACAGGCAACAAGATGGCGGCTCTAAATGTAGGATACACGCCAGAAACAACCGGTAATTGGTGAAGAGCTGAGGGGAAGCTTATAAGAAGATAAGATACAATCGCAGTCTGATTTGAATAAATGACCATAAACTTTGACCACATAGGAACCCTATTACTACCAGGAAGTAAATGTTTCCGGACTTTTGGTGGAAAAGGGGCTAAGAGTGTCGCCGACACTCACAAACATCTGGTCATCACCTGAAGGTTAGCAACCATCTTCTTTTTTCAGCAGCGCCTAATTGCATAACTGCAGGCTACTTCTGCATGACAACGCCAAAGACACTTAATTGTCCTTTTGGGCAGTCAAGGCTTTCAAATTACACGTCTTCGGAGACTGTCACTGCGGGGAGGTAAGAAAGTAAAAGTATGTGAAGAATCACGTGTCATTTGTTAAAATTCCAGCCCCAGATCACAGCGACCCGGCTGACCCAGGTATTTGGCCCAGAGTGATGTGCTCCTCCCGACATGTAAAACAGGACAAGTCCCTGCACTCCACCTCATCACCTCCATCTTAACAGCACCTGGACTTGTGATGCATAAATCTCCCACATGAGAAAGTCTCCTGCAGTCAGCTTACTGCCTCTCTGCTAGCGCTCCTCTCAGCCCTTTGGGCCTGCTTGGCGCTGACAGCCCAGTCGGCTTCAAAGCGGCCGTGTCGCTGCTTTTCCCCCTTAAACTCACCACACCAGTTGTCGACTACCTCAGTGGAGCCTTTTGTGACGCCTGACAGCGGGGATGATTGTCGAGGACGACACGGAAGCACCTCGTGGTGACCTTCCACGCCAGGCCTTCTTTTATGATGAGCATTTTTGGTTTGGAGGGAAGCTTCTGGACTGCTGCTGCAGCATTTCATCTGCACAAACATCCTTGGATATATTTGTGTAGATGATAAAACGTTTCATAAACACACTCCCACCCGCCACTCATGATGTGTTCTCACACTCGCGGTGACTTTTGGCCATCATTTGGGTTGAGGGAAGGACAAGAAGACCTTCAGAGTGACACACACAACCCTGGAGACTAAAATAGCCGCCCACCCATCAACCCACACACACAGCCCGCACAGAATCTAGTTCTGAGAAGAAGAGCAGCACATTTTGTCCTCCACAATCAACAGTACACGAAGACGACATAAAATATATCACTAATTCATCTATAATAAATAATAATATACATTATCACAACCGGCGACCCAGCCTTGGCCAAGCTGAAGATGGATTATCATAATGTATATTTCTAATAATATTTTCCCAAATAATCATATTTTGTATTTTTGTATTCCCCCCCCAAAATCTTAAATTTAAGACTTGACTTGCAATGCAAAAATGTACCTCATATTTTAAGGGCCGTACAAGTAAGCGTTTTTGCGCAATTAAGTAAAAGCTTAAAATAAAAAATACCAATATATGTCTTACATTTATTTATACAATACAAAATAATCTACCATTCATTAGTTTGATGACAAAACGCAATTGAAAAAAGGCTGGACAACTGTTTCAACCGTAATAATGAAGACGTCAACAATTTGACTGCTTCCCTATGACTTATGTGCTTACTGCCCCCATGTGGCCAGACAGTGGCACTACCACTAAGCACAGCCGGCACGTAGAATAGTGCACTTGGTCACTGCAATAAATGAATACATAAAACACAGTATTGTCGTCTTTGTAGAGGTAGAAATTGTGTTGTATATTTAAGACAAGTATGTAAAAACACACACACGCTGCTAATTGTGTGTTTATCATTTTATTAGAATGTCAAAATGCCACAAACAGGTTCCACTTGGCCTATCTTTAAGTTCAAAATATACATGAGAAAATGGGAGCGAGAAGTCCAAGAGCAAGCGCATGATGTCCAACAGGAAGCGTCCTCGTCAACGACCAGCCTTCAGTTTGTCCTCCATAGTGTGGTCTCCCCGGGACCCCCCTAAGCATGGAGGGCTCTTCGCCAGGGCCGGGTCGCTCCCCCACTGCTCCGGCGTCTTAGCCTGAATGGCCAACGCGTGAACGCAACCATTCAGCTCTGCCTTTAATGCCTCGTTGACCAGACGGTGGCGCTGTAGCAGAGCTACACCCTCAAACCGCGAGCTGACCACCAAGACGCGGAAATGGGATTCGGAGCCGGGGGGCACAGCATGCATGTGGCTTTCGTTGTGCACCTCCAGGTGGGCCGGCTGGAAGGCATCTGTCAGTTTGGCCCTGATGGCCCCCTCCACGGGACGCTGGGGGTCCATGCGGGCTGTGAGATGAGACAGAGGACGGGGGAAGGACAGAACGGAGGAGATGGGACGAGCGCAGCGGAGGATGGCGGGAAGCATCAGATGAAGTGGGGAGACCAATTGGAGGGGCCAAATGTGGGCAGATATCAAGGATTCGCTGCAAATTAAGATTCCTGTTTGGAAATATAATGCTATAAATTGTGTGTGTGTACAATACATACAATATACATATTCACACACACACACACACACACACACACACACACGGCTGGCATTATGTTACAAGAATAAAGTTGTATTATGAGGAAAAGGAACTTTAATATGTATCTATGCTACATATACTAATTGTAATATCACACAAGTAAAAAAGAAAAATAGTTATAATTTGCGTACTTTTAAGTCATAATATTACAGCAATAAATATGGCAATTTTGCTAGATTAAATGGTCCACTTTTGGAAGAACAATCTTCATGTGAAAATATTACAAATTCCACATCCAAGAAATTGCACCTTTTTCCTCGTAATTTTACTACTTTGTTTCTTTCCAGTGTCCCCATAATACTCTTTCATAATAAGGCAATACACTGTTACATCATTTATTGTCGACAACGTTTGCTGGCCGACGCAACGTCAATGATGAATAGCTCTAACTTTATTGCATAAATATCGTCTTGCAAATCTGACTAGGCGCATTTGAGACCAAAACAAATAAAAAGCTATCCAAACGCAACAAAAAAAAAACCCGAAAGAAACTATGCAAAAAGCATGGAGTCCCAAACTATTTATTATGCTAGCTAACCAGTCGCTTGTTTGGCCAGCAATAGATGCTAGCTTACGCGTAAACATTGGCTATTTTTGTTTAATGTTAACAAAAGACATGATATTGCGGCACTCCAGCGATCTGTTATGCATTAACGACACCATATTTGCATCGAAAGACTGCAATAAGAAGTATCATTAACGGCTAAATTACAGATACAAATAAAGCATCTCACCTTGCTGTTAGCGTTTGGCTCGGTCGCTTCCGTGACGTCAACCGCGCGCCGGAAGTGCTGCTTAACGCTGTGTCCGGAGTTTTGGGGGATATTGTTTTTAGTTTTTATTTGTTTTACTATTTATGTAATAGTTTCTTGTTGCGTGTACATGAACAACAATTTACACAAATAATATAATTTAGAAAGCAAGGAGAAGACAAAAAGATGCTCGTTTCATCGTAAGTTTTATTTTTTTGTGTTCTTTCATTGTGATCCTAAAGGGTTGATTGCGCCACAAGTGCAAATCCGGTTGAAAAGAGAAAGAAAGAAAATATCACACACCTTTTTGAACAGAAAGTCGCACTTTGGGCTAATTCAGCTGATTCTCCGCTATAATTTAACATTGATGTACAGTATTTACTTAATTTATTCCATCCTCTTTTTTTATATAAAATACACAAAATCAAAAGACAACATACAGAATTTACACATCTTGTTGTTTTTCTTGAATATTTAATGATTCCACACACAGTTTCTATGCTTACAATGGACTACACATTCTACAGCACGGTACACTGACAAAATGTGAGCAATTCTACATTGAATTAATGACAATGCAATTATTGACAGAAGCCTCAAGACTTTTTAGATGTTATCCGTTTAGAGGACAAGGCCATCTTATTGTATTTATCATATCCTTCAAAAAAAGCCTCAAAGGAAAACAAGAAAACACCCAACAACTTATTGCTTTGTTAGCGTTTTTGCTTTTGTGAATGACAGATGCCACGACAACCGGTGAATTGTACAAAACAAACCCTGTAACATAAGCTGGGATATGCTGCATCTACCAGAGAATCTGAGTCACTCAGACAAGTGTTTGCTTTTTTTTGTTTTGTTTTAACAGCATTTAGTATTACGACAGTTACCTTGTTGTAAGTGACGCAGGACAACAAACAGCCTTGCCTTCCATTGTACACTTTTAATGTGCTTTTTTTTTTAAAGAGAAAAAAACCTCTTGATGTCCACTTCCTGTTTGTCAGAGGCCACATGACTCTGAACCTAAAAAGTTGGACGACGGCACTAAAAAGGTCCAAAGAGATATATCTGGTTATTATTACTCTATTGTTACTATTATTTGTATTTACATATTTTCATATCTATAACAGATGCGATGGTGCGTCATGTGTAAACTCAGGCCGTAGAAAATATTTGGCAAGAATTAACGCGAGGAGTCATGGTACACGCATAGAAACATGGGTTTCAGGTGAGGGGGGTCCAAAATGTAACCGGCAAGTCATTATCCTGGAAGAGCTGTTTCACAAGACTGGAAAGGTCCAGTGTTTGAAAATGTTTTGGTAGAGTTTGTGGACTTTTTTTTTCCTTTAAATGCCAGGCAAGGCTGCATCCATCTAGGCATTCATCAGCTGTGCATGTACGCGTGTACATTTAGTGCAATGGGCTACCTCGCTAGTCAACTGTGGCTACTACCTATGGCTGCTATCCTATAAAATGGCAGTTTGGACTTAAAGACATTTTTTTTAATCTGACAACATAGTTTTTTTTTTGTCTGACATTGTGATGATTGTTTTTTCAGGTATGAACATTGAAAATGATGCTTGCCGGCTCATTCAGAGGGAATGCATTTGTTACTTTTTGTTTTTTCCATTTGACCTACCCTGTGCTGTTACTGTCAGCCCTTGGCAGTGAATCTCCTGTTGTGTCCAGCTACATGTACACATAACGATCCCTCGAAATTGTAGCCGCTGTTTGTCGTTAAAAACCCAAAGCAGAGTTTGGGTTTTAGATGAGGGACCAAAACAGACTGTAAAGACGAAAATGGCGAAAAGTGGATATTGCACAGGGGGTTCAATATTGCACTATAAGCACGCTGACATTTACATCAACATTCAGTTCACACAGGTCATTATTATTATTATTATTGTTGTATATATTAGTATCTCTGTCATCTCTTACATACTTTACAACAGCCTGCACAACAACCACCCAAACTATATACTTTTCCACTAAACGGCACCGTTCTACTTGCAGGTACACCCAGGTAGCTATATGGGCGACGTAAACCACCGCTGGATGCGCTCCAAACACAAAAATGATCAGGGCTGCCCCTGGCCAAATTGGGGCCCTAAGTAGATTTTTATTTGCACCCTCTGCCTTAAGAGGCAGCAGCTGTACCATTACACTACCAGATAGGATCCGATATCTAATTTTTCCGCCTGTATGGGTCCTTGTTTTGGATCATTTCTGTGTTTGGACGTTGCTGCAGTCATCGTACAATAGTTGAGCTGATGCAACATTGAAGGATACACGCCTACAAATGCCAACAATGCTAACAAAGCTAGCTTACCCTGTTGCTGTGCTATGACGCTCCAAAGTCTCTACTTTGCTTCAGTATCCTTATGAGAGGACACACCTCGTCCTCGTTGTTAGTGTGTCTCCGTCGGACTGACGCGTTCAAAGTTGTACGAGTAGAGCCGAGCCAGTACCGTGCAGTGGAAAAGGGGTGAAAGAATTGAGGCCTCGCATTAATTTGTACATCTTCTTGATTATCCTGCTCCAAACATTAACGTGTTCTGTTGGCAGAAGCACAGAATAAATGTGCTGTCTGCAATAAAACCAAGAAAAAGTAGTGGACAGGTTCCACGTAGCCGTACACTTACATACATACATAAACTTGCACATGCATAACTCTCCAAAACACAATTGTAGGGGGCAGGGGGTTAGGGGATCTACAATACCATGATTGTGCTTTAAATTGACAATACAAATGAACCATTTTTGAAATAATCAATGCTAAATGAATAAAGGTGAATGAAGGTGGAATTCAGGGGACTCTTAAGCTGTTGTTCCAAAACACTCGCCAGCCCCACCCCACCCCCGGTTCACCTCCCCCCTTCGAGTAGTAGCAGTATGCTAAGGTTATTGCAGCACCTGACCCCGCGTTTCCGGTAGTTTGAGAGCCAGGAAGCTGCCGGCCGCCAGCGCCCCTGAGGCGAACATTATGGGAACAGCCTTGGTGATGCCCACGAAGGAGGTGAAGATGCTGATGCCCAGCACGGCGGCTAGCTTGCACAGCGCATTGAGGAAGCCAAAGGCAGTGGTTCTGAAATGACGCAGAGAGAGCGATTGATTGTTTGGAGCAATTAAACACCCAAATAAGTTGTTTTTCACAGAAAGAAATACAATAGAATAGAACAGAACAAATACAACAACAAAAAATACAATAGCTATTCATGTGCATCTATTTACCTCAATTTAACCACAAGGGGAGCTGAAAAATTTTAAATCAAAGATTTTTCATTTCAGAATAACACAGTTTAACCGTTCCAACAAGTAGTGCGAATGTCTTTGAAATTAAAACTATTGACACATTCAGTTGCGTCATCCAGGCCAAGCACCCAATCAGAGTAGTTGAGCATACATGACATCATGTCACTGGTGTCAAGGAGCATCGTGTTTGTGCTACCTCTTGTCAGACGGGTAGAGCTCTACGGTCAGCACATCCAGGGCGTTCCAGGAGGCGATGCTGATGCCTCCGAACAGGCAGAGAAGCGCAATCATGGCCGACTCGCTGTTGCCAAAGGACAGGAAGAAACAGCTGACGCACGAAATCACGCTGGATCCCGCTGGAGATGAAAAACAGTCACAAATTGAGGACATTTCGACATGTGAGTTCTGGAAAACAACAACTTTTGATAATCTTACCCAGCATCCTGAGTCGTCCAATCTTGTCCATGAGCAGTGCAGAGACGATGTTGCCCGGCAACACAGCCAAGGTGCCCAGGAAGCTGACAAAGTACACCATGTAGGCGTTGTTCTCATCACTGATGTCGCTCAGCAGGCAGCCCTCTTTGTTGTGCAGGAAGGTGCTGTTGATCAGCTTGCAGTTGATCAGCCTGTACTTGAACAGATCTGAGCATGGGGGACATCAGAAAGATGGATATCAGTGATCAGGCTAGCAACACCAAGCGCACGCCGTGGAATCTCTTTGTAGATGTGCTGATTGATCGTCTATGGCAGGACCTCGCAGTGAACGATGCCCCTCACATCCAAGAATGCTATCAACATCAACAGTCCTGGAACTTTTCTGACACACCTTGTGCACACACAGTGTTTCTTTTCCGCGTCTTCAACACCGAGGTCATTACCATTGCAACCCACGCAGTGTGGAGGATGGGATCACTTGCAAATGAAAAGTAGTGCGGACAGCAGGGTTTCAATATCAGCTTTGATGAGCAAAGTCAGTGTGCTTGCTGTGTGAACATAACACCTTAGATGCTATAGACCAGTTCTGGTTGTGTCCAGACAGGACAAAGTATAAAAATAAAACTATGCCAAAGACTGTATAAATGAATGCAGACATCTTTTTATTTTCAACAACCAGTTACATGTTAAGAATATAATTTACTATGATGGTCTAAAAACATTTATACAATTGTCCTTTAGGCGCTTGAGTCCAATAGTGAAAAGAAGAGGCACACTATCCGAATAAATTTTGTTCAGCATCAGTTTGTCAATCATTGGAGTTGAATTCCTTAGTGGGTCCATAGACGGGAGTATCTGTCCCCCTTGTGGTCTGATGAAAAGTATAAATTCTACAATGGCACATCCAGGTCCAGTGATTCTATATCATCTGAAGATGTCTTCTCATCCAGACTCGATCAATGGATAATTTGACTTGTAGAGGAGACAAGACTGAACTCGGGCATCCAGGAGGAAGTCAAGAGTTGCTGCTCAAAAGGAACCACTTGTGGTCGCTCCTACAACTCCTGGTGATGGGTTGGGGTCTGTCCATCCCAGAGGATACCCTAGAGTATACCTAGGACACACTCCATCACAGCTGATATGGGAAAGCTTCACTATCCTCGCAGTGGAACAAGAAGAGGTGGGCGAGGGCAGGAAGTACTGCCCCATTGACATGGATACATTTAATGAATGGATAGATACAGACAAGACCCTCCTGTATTGGGGGCACAATACCTTGGTTTTAGATCAGTAGAATGATTGGTAGAGCCCTGAGAAAGTCTGCCTGGAACTATTCTCCACAGTCTATAGGATGGATTTTTTGCACCACGTTGTAGTGGGCCGCAGCTTTGGTGACCATGTGAGCACCTCAAATCCTGACTGATCAAATGAAACCAATAATCCCAGTAAGTGGTCTTCAAGTGGTGTGATGCTTTTAAGACTGTAGTTGACAGTGGTGAAGTCGTTGGATCAGTTGCAGTGTCCAAAAAAAGCCACATCTGCAGCATAAAGGAAGTATACGGGGTGAAAGGTGTCTGGATTTGAGTATCTCAAGGAAGCGAATAGAACAGAGGCAACATGACAGAAGAGGGGAAGAACAAAAAGACAATCACAAGCTTTTCATGCTTCAACAAAAAGATTCCCATTTCAGATTGGAGGAAAACTCGAGCCACTCTTTGCAGTTGTAAGGAAACAGTCACAGAATGACGGAAGATAATCTGGCATGGAGGCAGAGAGACTTTTTTCAGCCAGTTTGTGAAGTGCATGACTTTAGGTGTAGTCATCAGCCTGCCCCAATACGGACTTGCGGTCCTCCAACAGGTGTTGAAAAGTGTACAAAGAAACATTTCGCCCTTTTTGGACAACTTTTTGAAAATGGGCAGGGGCACAGGTGGCTGATGCGATTCCGTCTTGCCCCAAAACATCTCCTCATCTGAAGTGGGTTCCTGTGGAGCATCTGAGTAAGTGACACAGAGGAACTCCCCCAGGTTGGGGTCGGCTCGAGGGGTCACTGAAGAACAATATCGGTCGACCGATCGGCCTTGTGTGTTCTGATTCTGGAAATTTGCATTGGGAGGGCTCACATGGGTTTTCTCAGAAACTTGAGGGGTCACTGAACGCGGATGTGGATTGGCTGATTGACCTTCCCCTTCCCGATTCTGGAGAGTTGCATTGGGAGGGCTCACTAGGAGTTTCTCAAAATCTTGGGGGTTTACTGAAGAAGCATCTGGGTCGATGGATTGACATTCTGCTTCCCAATTCTGGAGATTTGCATCGGGAGAGCTCACAAAGAGTTTCTCAAAAACTGACACAAAGTGCCCAGATGTAGGAGAACCCCAGTACTGGCCAGCAGCCTTGGTCACCGCAGAACCAACAAGGGCACCCAAAATCAACACTGGCATTTTGGAGCAGCTTCTTGTACCAACAGTGCACTACTTCCACTCTACAACTGTTACAATCGACGATAATTCTAGCAACCATTAAACTCCTCTGGCATCTTTGACCGGTAGCAACATTAGAGCTCTTCGCTCATGTCAAGAGAGTGGGCGTCGTGATGTCATCAACATGATGTCATCACCATGACGTCAGCTGTGATGAGCGGAGGAGAAACAGCCAGATACCCTACCATGGTGGCTGGTGGCTTCTGAACAGAAGGGTACTCATGTAACAGATGGAAGCAAACTTAGCTTTGCCTTGTAAAATTAAGCCGATACAGATACCCCACCAATTTTAGTTGTCAGATCAAACACAATAATTACTTTGTTTATGTCTTTTACCTTTTTAAAAATCCTAGAATTAATCATTCTATTTAGTTACCTGCAGTTTACTATAGTCTACGGCAGGGGTCACCAACGTGGTGCCCACGGGCACCAGGTAGCCCCCCATGACCACATGAGGTGCCCGCAAGCCTGCTTTTCATTCAGGTTTTCAGTTAATGATGAAAGAAGAGTAGAAAGAAATGCATTCTGAAATACAACATGTGAGTTGTGGACACCAGCATTGTGTTCATGTTCTGGTAAAACAAGCTTATTCGCTTTGTTTGGGTTTAAAATAAGCTCTGAAAATAAATGTTACAAAAATGAGTAGCTCTTGGCCATTTTCATTTTGTAAAAGTAGCTCTCACAAGGAAAACGTTGGTGACCACTGGCCTACGGGGTGTTGTGTAAAAAAGCAAATAACCACTGGGATCTCAAATTTAAAACAAATGGAATTAACAGCTGTCGCTGTAGTCATCCACTTGATGTCATTATTTTTTAAATTAACCCTACAAGAGGGCAGTAGCTGCATTTGAAGTTTGATGATCAGCATCCAGCAGCTGCATCTACCTCTGCATGCATATTTAAAATGTAGGTTGCGCCACTCAGCTGGAGGTTTGTTTAGTTTTCAACATTTATTGAACTTGATTTCAAATGTACTATTTCCAAACATGGTCTCCTACCTGTGTTGTAAAAGAGGGTGGCGATGAAGGTGCAGTTTTTGAAGAAGGTGTTACTTGAGGTGATGTCCTCAAAGTAACACTCCTCAAACAAAGAGTCCTCAAACACCATGGATTTCATTTTCAGGTTCATGAACCTGCGAAACAAATAGAAAAAGAGAAAGGAGGAAAATGCAGGAATGCTGAAACTCTTTGGTATTGTGATTGTATTAATGACTCACTTGTCATTGAAGTACTCTCCCTGGCGGTGGACCTGGTTCTCCAGGGTGAAGTTGAAGGTGACATGTTCCACTTTCTCCTTGACGAAGACTTTGGTGCGTGATGAGTACTCCTGCTTCTGAAGATACTTGATCATGTCGGGGAACCACACGGTCAGACCGTAGTAGCTGCACAAGAAGTGCTTGGATGAGCTTTTCATACACGATAAATGATTTCCAGAAGGAAATTTCCAAATTCTACCCTCATGATTTTAGGGGTGGGCTTTCCAACAGTACCGACCACAACCTTCTATGACCCCGAGAAGTATCAGAGGCAAGATTTTGCTTGTTACTTACCTGAAGGACATAGAGAACCAGACGGCCATCATCATGTAAGTGGTGCGACGGTACTCAGGTGAGAAAACAGTCTGGAAATTGCTCCACACCTGAGGGATCATACGCAACAAAATGTCAACATTACACATGCACAACTCCAAAAACAAGAAACTTAAAGCACCTGATGAAAAAGCGAGGTGAGCTTTATCCTCCATTTCTCATGCCAGGCGGCGCCGTCACCCAGGTTGACCAGCTCGTCCATCTGCTTCACGGTTTTGATGGTGGTCACCTACGTGGAAAAATAAGCATTTACATGAAATCAATGAAAATATTATGAAACATACGATCTAATGGACAGCGTGGAGACAATCCACTTACAGAGAAAACCCTCTCTGGGTAACCTTTGGCCCTCATGTTAGTGTCATGGACCTGCTTCAGAATCATCCAGGCCTCGTCGTGCTTCCCATTCTGGAGAAAAACACCATAAGAGTTATCGTGAAAAAGTAGAATTAACACAATGCCCCACCAGATTGTTCTTTCTTTATGTCTAATGCTTCAGTTGAATGCTGGTCAATGTGGCCAGCTATGAGTGACCCCCTGTGAACTCTGCCTATCAACAAGGGGCCAGAAAGAAACCTTTGGACAAAAGAATTAAACTTTGCAAGGGCACAAACCGTACCCTTCCACAACCTCAGGAAGTATGAGAACCAGGATTTGGTGGGTTTCAGGCGTTCTCTCCAACTTCCTGTTCCTGCTGGTTATGCGTGAGCCATATGAACTCAGCCCAGCAACAAGGGGTCAGAAATAAACCTTTGGCCCGAAGGTCATACATGGAAGAATTTAACTTTGCCACAGTACAAGTTAACCTCAGGAATTATGAGAACCAAGATTTTGGGGTGCCCCTGTCCAACTCCCTATGAACTCTGGCAACAAGTGGTCCTAAATTCCATTTAACTTTGCAACGACACAAGCCATACACTTCTACGACCACAGGAAGTATCAGAACCAGGATTTAGGGTGTTGAGGGGGTCTTTCCAACTTCCTGTCGCTGCTGATTAGGCCGTTTGCAACGGTACAAATCAACCGCAAGAAGTATCAGAATCGGGATTTTGAGGCATTTGGGGGGTCGCCCCAGCTTCCAGTTCCTGCTGGTTATTGCAGCCTGGTTATGAACTCTGCCCAGCAAAATGGGCCATGCATTAATTTGTGACTCGTGTCCATCTACTGTACATTACTGAACTTGGCAACGGCACAAATTATACCCTTGTAGAACCTCAGGAGGTATAACCAAGTTTTGGGGGCGTTTGAGTGTGTCTCTACAACTTCCTGTTTCTGCTTGTCAGGCGTGAGCCCTATGAACTCTGCCTAGCAACAAGGAGTCTGAAATAAACTTTTGGACACAAGGACATACATGGAAGGGTTTAACTTTGCAATGGTATAAATCAACCTCAGGAAGTATCAGAACCAGGAGTTTGAGGCATTTGTGGGGGTCTCGCCTGCTTCCATCTACTGTACATTAATGTCTGTTCAAATTTAATTTCATTGCAGTTGGAGGAGAAAATTTAAACCAAAAAACATCAGAACTTGTGGAGTTTCTCGTGGAAGTCATTTTCAGACATAAAAACACCCTTGCTTGTAAGGACACAAATGTGGTGCACTTTCATCATTTTGCACCATTACTTTTCATTTGCAAGTGCAACCAAAATGTACATAATGTGCACAAGGCTGACCTCCAGGTAGAAGCGGGGGCTCTCAGGCATGGTGCTTAGGGCTGAGATGGCCGCCACCGAGGGGAAGGCGCACACCAACACGAAGACGCGCCAGCTGTGGAACTGGTAGGCGGAGCCCATCTGGAAACTCCAGCCTGCAGAAAGAAAAATCTAAACTAGCACATGAATCAAAAAAGGAAACAATATGACGGGTCCCTCACCGTAGTGAGGGATGATGGCCCAGGCCATGGCCGAGGCGTAGATGCCGCCAATCATCCAGAACATGCAGAGCCAGCTGAGATGTTCTCCTCGCTTCTCCTGAGCCAGGAACTCAGAATAGTAGGAGAAGACTATAGGGATGGAGCCCCCGATACTAGGGTGGAAAAGGACAACACAATCTCAACTTTGCACCTGCAGTCTTCCTCACAGCCAGCAGGAGGCATCAGTGACACTGAAGTTCTCACCCAACACCAGAGGCCAGGCGGCAGAAGAGGAAGGAGCTGTAACCCTGGACGAAGGACGAGAAGAAGGCGAAAACGCTGTTGATGGAGAGAGAGATGAGCAGCGTCTGCCGCCGGCCGATACGGTCTGCCAGGCCGCCCCACACGAAGGCCCCCACCATCATTCCCAGGTACACGATCAGACCTGAGGAGTGAAGACAAGGAAGCAAAATGTGGTTTAGAGGAGGACATATCCAAAGAAGTCATAGCGAGGCTAAATAGCAAAAATGGTAGAAAGGCAACAGCGCCATTGTGGCTCGGAAGATAAACTCTTGAAAAACTTTAACCAGTTTTACACCTCCAACAAGAAATAGTGCAATAAAAGAAATGATCAGCCATATTTTTGTTTCCATTTGAACAATAGGCTTGGAGGTCCGACCTGGTGAGTAGTCTGACTTTCTAGCTGTCTTAAATGCATCTTAAAAGGTCCCTTATGATTATACTGTATATACACTCTATGATACTATATAATATGAATGTAAAAGTGACTATATGGGTGTTAGTTCATGTCTAGAGGGCTCTAATAGTCCTCAACGTATTTAGAAGATCGTAAAGAGACTTTCTATGCCATAACTACGAAAATTTTTCTTTGAAAAAGGAGTCTTACTTTGTGGAAATACACTTGTCAAGGTCGGGTCTGGAACCAATTAACCACAATAAACGAGGGATTACCGTATATTTCAAAAGTGGATAAATTGCAGACACACCGTCGGAGACAAACAGGTCAGCCTCAAAGCTACAGACACAACGCTGTGTTCCTAGTAGGGCTTACTAAAAGCATTTTTAAACTGTCTCAATTCCAGCATCCATCCATCCATCCATCCATCCACCTCTTCCAGTTTCACCGGGGGGACACTGAGGCGTTCCCACTCTAGCTGTGAGACATAATCCCTCCAGCGTGTCCTAGGTCTGCCCCGGGGTCTTCTCCTGGCCGGGCATGCATGGAACACCTCACCAGGGAGGTGTCCGAGAAACATCCGGACTAGATGCCCGAGCCACCTCAACTGGCTCCTCTCCATGTGAAGGAGCAGTGGTTCTACTCTGAGCTCCTCCTGGATGACCGAACTTCATAGGGTGACTCCAGCCACCCTACAGTGGAAACATTTCAGCCGCTTGTATCCGCGATGCCGTCCTTTCGGTCACGACCCAAAGCTCAAGACCATCGGTGAGGGTGGTAACGTAGATCGACTGGTAAATTGACAGCTTTGCCTTCAGGCCCAGCTCTCTCTTCACCACGACGGTCTGGTACAGCGACCGCATTATTGCAGACGCTGCGCTGATCCGCCGGTCGACCTCACTCGTGAACAAGACCTCCAGATACTTGAACTCCTCCACCTGCGGGAAGATCTCATTACCAACCCCAATTCCAGCATCAAGGCTACATTTTGGACAATAGACTATTGTGGGACATCTGACTAATTTAAAATGGGTGAAAACAAGTTATGGGAGGCTAACAGCTGCCAACCCCAACACTGAAGTCAGGAGTCAAGAAGTGGGAGTGTCACACACTCATGTGCGCTGCTGACAAGTTGCTAATAGAAACAAACAGCTCTCTTTTGTCATTTAGCACCACTCACATCCTGCCTCCCTCATCCCGGCCGCCATCTATCATCTCGCCGTCTGTGGTGATGCGCTCTCGCTCTCTTACACACACACGCACGCACACACACACACACACAAATGCCGGCTGGCCTTATTGACATCCTGTCAACAACCTTCTTGCTAGCTGAGCAGCAGCCTGCGTCGCTGTGAGCTAATAAAGAGAAAAGAGCGTCCCGGTGTGACACTGGTGTTGAAATGCTTGTGCAACATCTCAACTCTCACCAAAGTGTGGCCACTGTGCTTTTGACTGTTGAAAAGATGAAAATCGGGGAGGTCTCCATGACAACAAAGACAACACAATGTTGTTGGGATTGCATCATGCTTCCTATTTAAATGAATGTGGAGCATCCTAAAGCATCAGTGCCAAGATGATGACTTTCACTCTCCTCATCGACGGATTGCAGGAAACGCTCTCTTGTGCATTTCAGCATATAACTTGTGTGTGTTGCTTCGGAGGTGTGTGTGCCATGCATGTGTTTCACTGACAGAGAGGGAGAGAGAGAGACGCAGTGAGACGACGCATTGCAGCAACGTGACGACAGACAGACGAGCAGAGTGACCAGCTGCATACTGGTGAGAGTGATGAAGGGTGATGGGTGGGGGTGGAGGACCCATCACCCTTTCAGCAACCCCCGCCCCCCAGTTATTGCCAGCTACGTTGATCTGGAGCAGCCTCTTGCTCACACAGATCCAGTAGAGCCAGCGTTTAACCACCTGACTTGTACACACAACGCAGCAAAACATATAAATATTGCCACAAAAGTGCGTGCTTTCCGATCGCCGAACAAAAAAGATATGCACTGGTACTGTTAGCTTAGCGGTCACACTGGTATTTTCATCATGCATAGAACGTCATGACTTTCATGACCTAACTCAAATAAAAAATACCAACTGGGTTGGACATGTAGCTTATTTTTATATTCTGCAACATTTACCAGCTAAGATTTCACCAAAAGCTTCTAAAAGATACTTTTCAGGATCGCCTCACACACAGAGGGAGAGAGCAAAGCAGAGAGACAGCACTTCCAGTACCTTTTCTCTTACGTATTTGTCACTTTTGCACGCTTTTCGCTATCGTTTCAACACTGGTCCATGTCTTTGGGCTGTGTGGCGTTCAGATTTGAGCTCAAGTCCGAACCGAAACACTTGCAAGTCTATTGGCTTTCTTGCCGATATCTGATACACTGATATTGTCCAGCACTTCATTACCAATACTGATATCAACAAACTAATGTTCAGTGACATGTGGCGTAATGAATGAACACATGATGCTTCTTGACTGTGATGCATTTCACAAATAAACAGTTTGTAGCAAATGAGAACTAAAACTGTAATAACTTGTCTGGTAGCGACAACGGAACATGTCTTGCTCACGATAAAAAAGTGATAAAAGTGTAGAAATACGCGATCATAGATCAAATGTACAGCATACATGTATCACCGTTTAAAACAAAAAGCCCACAATTTTTACATGTTTGTCTTCAGGCTTCACTTATCATGTTTCTTCTTCCTCAAGTGTTGGGATTTCACACTTTGCCCGGCGGGCCTTGAACGCACTGTAGTTGCTCATGGATGTCTTCCATTATCATTAATTAGTGGTGAGTAGCTAACATTGCACAGGGTTTCCCTTAGGGTTTTTTGAAGCTGTGGTGGTGGGCCCGCATGGGAGGCGGACTGCCGCCGCTGTGTCGTGCCGCTGCTGTGTCGCTGTGGCAGGATTTTTTTTTTAATATTTAAATTTACTGTCATAATGTCAACATTAGGGTCGTTTTCACGGGCTTGAAGAAGAAATAAATGAATGAACTTTAGATACCTTTCTCTCGGCCTTTTCTTCCTCTCCTTATCTGTCAAGTGCCAACAGGGCAGACAGGTGATTCTGTCACTGACCTATTTCTTGTAAATGATCACTTTTTTGAAATTAATATTTTTATTTTATTCTCATAAAATTACAGCTGTTTTTTTCATTTCTGCTTTTGATTTTTTTCCCCAACTATTTCAACTTTCTTCTTGTAATTTTTTTCTTATGATATGAATATGATCTATACTATTTCTCTATATTGTACCATAATATTACAAGTCAAAAAACATCACATCCTTTTTCTTTAATATTTCAACTTCATGCTGCTAAAATGACAATGATTTTCTCACAATATTACAACATCATGCTTGTAAAATTGTGACTTTTTCTTGTTAGAATACAAATTTTTCTTGTAATATTTGGACTTTATGCTTTTAAAATTAGAGCTGTTTTTTTCCATTTCAGCTTTTTTTTAATTTACTTTTTCATCTTTCTTCTTGTAAATTTTCTTTTCGTAATTTATTACGAGAAGAATTGAATTTATTGCTTGATTTATTTATTTTTTATTAATTTATTCCTCATAATATTTGGACTTTATTCTTGTAACATTAGAACTTTTTTATTTGTTGTTATTATAAGAATTTGTTGTTTTGTTTGTTTAAACTTAAAAAAACATCTTTTTTCTTTAACATTTCAACTATATGTTACTGAAATGAGCTTATTTTTTCTCATAATATTACAACCTTATTCTTGTAAAATTACAACTTTTTTGTGTAAAATTAGGATTTTTTTTGCTCGTATTACATCTTCAGAAAGGCTTCCAATGTATCCATTTTCGCTGCTGTTGGTATTTTGTTTTTTAAATTGGTTTTCTTGAGTTGTATCGTATGTACAGAATGTGCCGCGGGCCACACTTTGGACACCCCTGGATTATGCTGGATGTTCAACGGGTTCTTTTTTTATCTTCCAAACATTTCAATGATTTTGTTTCAAATACGTCTTTAACAACAAAGCAACACCTGCGCAAACACAACTTCCTGTCCCCCTCATTCATTTGAGGCAAAACAAATAGTCAAGAACAGAAAGCAGTGGTGACAGGAGCAGGATGACGAAGGCACGGAGGAGGAAGTGGGGGAGGGGAAGATGGAGAATGAAAAAGAGAGAGAGCGAATACGATAAAGGACGATGGCGAGTCTGTGACAACGCTCCCGAAAGGCTCCAGGGTGTGTGCGTGTGCACGTGTGTGGGTGTGTGTGCGTGTTTGTCGAAGATGCGTGTCTCACTGCAGGGTTGTGCGTGGTGCACACAAGGGGGGGAGGGAGTGAGGATGACTATAAATAGGAAAGAGTTTCCCCTCCTATTTGCAAGAGAGCACCCTCCCTGTGTGAGGATCTTTGATGCTGGAGGTCGGTCGGCCATCACGACCACGCTGAGCGTCCACAAGGACGACTCAAAGAACACTTCAAGCCTCGCGCGTGATGACACATCTTAAAGGTGGCAGGCCTCACACGGCGTTTCTTTACTTCCACAATCACCCCCGCCAGGCACAAAAGCGTGTTGGTTCGCAGGGTTGACACGGAACCCATTTCATTAAATTATTTAGAATTTTCCCCAATTTGAGTGACTATTGCATTCATGGAACACTGTTGTACCGTTTCTGATGGGTTCTGTTGTGTTGCCTCTGTTTTGTTTTATCCTGTGATGTCCTGAGAGGGCGGTGCCACGAGGCGCACCTGTAGCCACTTTGCCATTAGGGGTATTTAGCTACCTGGCTTCAGGAGGAGGACATGGGACTGTACTGCTTTGTCTGTACTGTTTGCTACCTGAGACACACCAGAGTTCTGTCTGCTTGCCTGCCTACCTACCTACCTACCTACCTACCTACCTACCTACCCACCTACCTACCCACCTACCTACCCACCTACCCACCTACCTACCTACCTACCTACCTACCTACCTACCCACCTACCTACCCACCTACCTACCCACCTACCCACCTACCTACCTACCTACCTACCTACCCACCTACCTACCCACCTACCCACCTACCTACCTACCTACCTACCTACCCACCTACCCACCTACCCACCTACCTACCTACCTACCTACCCACCTACCTACCCACCTACCCACCTACCCACCTACCTACCTACCCACCTACCTACCTACCTACCTACCTACCCACCTACAGTACCTACCTACCTACCTACCTACCTACCTACCTACTTACCTACCTACATACCTACCTACCTACCTACCCACCTACCTACCTACCTACCTACCTACCTACTTACCTACCTACCTACCTACCCACCTACAGTACCTACCTACCTACCTACCTACCTACCTACCTACCTACCTACCTACCCACCTACAGTACCTACCTACCTACCTACCTACCTACCTACCTACCCACCTACCCACCTACCCACCTACCTACCCACCTACCTACCTACCTACTGTACCTACCCACCTACCTACCTACCTACCTACCTACCTGCCTACCTACTTACCTACCTACCCACCTACCTACCTACCTACCGACCTACCCACAGGTATTAGTTGCTCTTGTGTCTACCCCTACCAGGTAATCTGTATGCTAGTCTTCTTAGTTGCCTTCGTCATTTTTTCCTGTTGCTGGTTTTTCTACAGTGCCTTTTTGTTTTTTGATACCCTGTTTTGCACCGTCTACCTCAGTCGGTTTATCCACACTATTTTTCTGCAAAGCCCTTGCTCTTTGTGCCCATTAAAAGACTCGTGCTGTGTGCAGTGGCGCAGCGTATGGGATCCTTACCTGTAAAAACCGTAACATCTAATAGCCGTTTAATTAAAAAAATAATAATTAGAAATTAAAAAGTCAATGACGCCAGCCTTGATGAATCAGGAAGTAGCCCGCTACTTAACAAAAACAACACAAATTAAAAAAAAATCTTCAAGATTCTTTAAGAAAAATATTTGAAAATGGTATTTTTGGGGAGTGGGGGGTAAAAACAAAACACTCGCAAAATTTGGAGCAACAATAAAGAAATTGACACATTTATTTCCCCTCCTTTCGTGAACTATTTGGCCTTGGAGGAGGCTTTTCACTGACAAATACATACAATTTAAATGATTTAAAAAATGTACTTAATTGAATACATTTATTTCCAATATATATATTGGAAATAAACAGTATGAGTTCTTTAAAATATTTTTTCATAAAGAACTGCTCTACATAAACCATAAAATACATTTCCTCATGCTAACAGTAGTACTGTTTTTTAAGTGGTTTATTGTTAGATTACATTATTTTGTCTGACTGTGTTCCTGCCGCCTCTCCCTGTCCTTTCTGCTGTGTGGGGCAGGAGTTTAGTGACTGTTTCATGTTTTTTATTTTTTGTTCTACTTACTGCGCTTTAAGGCAACAAGCGTGTGTCTGTAGAGGCTCCAGTTTGATTTAGTCTTAAAGGGACAGCGCGAGGGTGGAGGGAGAGGACCCTCACGAGTGAGGTGACGAGGCGACTAATGGAGGCTCGCGCTCGTGTATGAGTCAGCCATGTTGTGTAAGGACGTCACGAGGAGGCGGAGAACATGACGCAAAAAGGACCAGAGAGGAAGAAGAGGCTTGGATGGGATGTGACTGGATGCAGGTGTAACTGATATCGTGGTGGCGGAGGTAAAAGGTGTAAATCTTACCCAGCATGCCCTTGTTGGGCTCCGACAGACACATGTCCTTCTCGGCGCTGGGCAACACGAAGCCGACCACGAAGATCTCCACGCCGTCGGCCATGAGCGCCAGCCCCAAGACGAAGTAGAGCGTCCACTGGAACTTCCCGTGTCCGCACTCCTGCAGGATGGTCTCGTACTGCTGAGCCAGCTCCTCCTGATCTTTTCGCCGCTCGCCCTCGTACGCCGACAGGTCCCGGAACTGCTGCGCCTGCGCCGCCGTCACCCCGTCCAGGCCGCCGGCTTTTCCCGAGGAGTCCCCCCGCGGGATGCCCTGGTACTCGCCCTCGTAGATCTCGTCGTCCTCGTCGTGGCCCTCGGTGGAGTCGCTGTGGCCTTCGTCGTCGTTGGCGCGGCTGTCATTGCGGTAGTAGCCGCCGTCGTTGCCCGGCACGCCGGCGTAGTCGTCGTCGTCGTCCTCCTCCTCGAAGCGCTTGTAGGAACGGCGGGTGTACTCGTCGGCCATTTTGTCCACGCCGCGCCCCACCTTCTTGCCCACCTGCTTCTTGGCCACCTTGGCGATGTCCTTGGCGCCGCGGATGAAGTCTGAGCGGTTGTCCCGGTAGCGTCCGTCGTCGTCCATCTTGGATGCGGAGGAGGTGGCGGTCGGGTTTTGCTGTTCGGGGGTATCAGGAGCGGCCCGAGTGCATGAGTGTTTGACGCGGAGGCCTGGAGGATGCTGGAGTCAGCACCACGGAGAGCTCCCGACACGCTGCAACCTTAACGCTGATGCTCGACCAGCCCAACGCCAAAACCTGAACAAACACAAACGAGGCCGCATTGGCAGGTAATAAGTGCATTTTTAAACAAAAATACATTCTTTCATTGTCTATTCTGCCTAATCCGCACTCGGGTCGCGGGAGTACGGCCTGCTATGGACTGGTGGCCAGCCAATCGCAGGGCACATATCGACAAACAACAATAATGTCATATTTTGTGGGCGGCAGTGGCTCAGGAGGAAACCCCAAGGTTGGCGGTTCCGTCCTTGCTCCCTCCACCCAGTCACTGTCGTTGTGTCCTTGGGCAAGACACTTCACCCACCTCGCCTCCAATGCTGCGCCCACTGGTGTAAGAACGTGATGGAATGTTTGGCGGTGGTCAGAGAGGCCGTAGGCGCCAATTGGCAGCCACCTTTCCATCAGACGACCCCACGGCAGCTGTGGATACGGATGTAGTTTACCACCGTCAGCGTGTGACTGAGGAGTGAATAAATTATGCGTTCACTTTGGGTGCCTTGAAAAGCGCTATAAAGTTGCATCCATGATTATTATTAAAATAAAAAATATAAGTATATCATACATGTAATAATTAATATGTAATAATAATTATATTTTATATAACATTCATATCTTGTGAATTGAAATTATTAATAGAATTATTGAACACACCAGGATGTGACAATTCAAGCCACAAAGTCAGAGAAAGGTCATTTTTGGTACCTAATGAAGTGGCTGGTGAGCCCATGTGGATGCAGTAAGACCTTTTTGCTTTTTCTTTGGCTTTTTTTTTGGGGGGGGGACTCTTATTCCAAAAGATGTAACATAGGCAATGTTGTACTGTTAAGGCTGCTTCACTTCCTTTTACACTTTTATGCCATGTTAAAAAACATTGACTGCACACTTAATTAAGCGTTTATGGTGGCCACAGTTTGGCACCGAAACAGACTGTTTCTCTTTACGTGATTTCATAAGGGAAAAAAGTCTTGTGGACGCTTCCGCTGTAGCCGCTCTAAACACGTTACGCTAACGAGGTGTGAGCTGATAAAACATCCACAACAGTCCAGGAGGAGGATGCCTCGCCGCAGATGAAAGAACGTTTAATTATGTAATCCCGTCTTCTCCCCGTCGAGGAAAAGACGCCGGAGGGAGCACCTGTGTGGCAGACGGCGTGTCTTCTTGAAAAGCAAAAGAGGTTCTGATGCTGAAGCAATACAACATAGCATGGAGGCTAAATGGGCCTTAAAGATATCTGCGTGATTCTTTTCGGGATACGTTGCCGTGGCAACAGCTTGTCAATCACCAAAAAGCATAGCAGTTCAATACTTCATTGGGAAAACCAGCACAATATGATGGCATCCAATACACAGAATAGGACTCATTTAACAAGATGTTGGCTATTACCTCCGCCAAGGCCACAAGAGGGAGGCCAGCGTGGATGTTTTGTTTGAGGATTAGTTACTTGGGCCTGATCGATGCTTTTTAGAGCTTTAAATGTCATCAGCACCTCCGCTATTTTCTGATGGAGATGTCAAGTTGAGAACTTGCAGCACAGCTTCTCCTAACACACACGCACACATGCACACGCACACACACGCACACGCACACACACGCGCACACACACGCACACACACGCACACGCACACACGCACACGCACCAGCTTAACAGCCTCCAGTGCTTCACACTGACATTTCCTAGCAACATTAAGAACATCTGCTCCGAAACGGATCTTCGATTTGCGCTCGTGACATTTGCACTTGTTGGACATCCAAACGTTGCCGACTGCATCGATGCGACCGACACGCTCAGCCAGCGCTGTAAAAAGTAACAGTGTGCTGCATCAGTTATGAGTGACGGTCCCCGCTGTTACCACGGCGATGATGACGATGCTGCGTCATTGATCCAGCTCGCAGTTCGACGCCGGGTCTGACCTCATTAAGTCCGCTGCCGCTAATCAGCTCATGATGCTAACATACAAGCCTGAGGTCTGAGATAGCTAGCGTTGGAAGTGAACAGGGTTCTTGCGTGTGCGTCGTGCTGACGAAACCTCCTGAATCACGCAAACTCCTTCTTGCATGTGGAATAAACAAGATACGACATCATGATATCATGATATCATGATCCAGCATTTGATCACCCAAAACCAACAGAGTTCTTGATTTACCCAAAGCAGGGGGGGTCTTCCAGCGGGGGCTGCGTGGTGAAAAATGAAAGGATGCAACTTTGCCACTTTGATATTTTGTAATGCAACGCACGTAGAGACGCTAAGACGTTACAAATATTTCAAGAAAAAGCGCATCTCAGCTTTTCAGTATCAACTGAGCGTTTTGCTCCTTTTCCCATTTGTTGCTGTTGGTTATTCTTATTTGAATTTAGTTGAATGATTTAGTTTCATTTAGTTTGCACGTTTTCTTCTTCTCGTATCGGCTCGCTTGTGTTCGAAGCCCCTTGAAGGCTTCTGAAAGGATGGGGATGACATTCCAGGGATTGCTGGAAGCGGGAGATGGAAGAACGCTTACAATCTTGGGGGGGATCCGGATCACCGGCTGGATCCTCTAACATTGCCAGACACTGGAGGACCATTCTCGGCGTTGGTGCATGAAACCCCCCAAAAATAGTCAGAGCACTGGGACTTCATTCTCTGCAAATTATACCTTTTTTTCCCCATTTCTGCTGTTTTTGTTTATTTTTGGCTTTCCCCCCCCCCAACTATTTCAACTTTCTTCTCCCAATGATGACTTTATTCCCACAATATTCAAACTTTTTCCCCCAACGCAATTTTCCAAAAATGACAGCTTTAAAGTCTTTTTTTGTTTCTCGTATTCCAACTTTTTTTTATTCCGTTTTTTCTTTCATATTTCAAATCTGTGCCACTAAAATGACGTTCCTTTCACTTATGAAATTACGAGTTTATTCTCCTAAAATTGCACCTTTTTTCTTATTAGAATATAACTTTTTTTCATTTCTGCTGTTGTTGGGAGGTTTTTTAGGCTCCCCCCCCCTTGTAAATGTTCCTCTCCTCATTATGACTTGATTCCCATAATATGATAACTTTTTATGACAACTTTTATTTTGTTTGTTTCTCATGAATATACAACTTTACAAAACAACTTTAGAAAAAAAGCCTTTACTTTTTCATCTCGACGCTACACGAGTGACATTATTGTTCCTTAGAATATTACAAGTTTATTCTCATAAAATTGCAGCTGTTTTTTTTATTTATTTTCACTGTTATTTGTTTTTTTTCCTTCAACTATTTTGACTTTCTCCTTGTACATTTCCTTTTCGGAATTCTGACTTTATTCCCCTAATTTTTCGACTTTCTTCTCGCAGTGTTGTACTTCGTTTTTAAAAACCCTCATAATATCGCGACGTCATTCTTGTTCTTTTTCTCTTAATTTTGTGACTTTATTCTTGTTTGCTATTTTTGTTTACTTTTTTGGAGTTTTCTTGTTAAGTTATATATTTAGCATCATGCCACGCGGCCCCCAAGCAGCGCTATGGATCCCCCCGCCCTAAAGCGGTGCCCTGACTGTTTGGAGAAGATGGTTTGTCAGCTTCAAGCAGTCAAACACCAGCAGGATGGAGGCAATGATCCCAATTTGATCAGTCCGCGTCCTGCCTCCATAAATATCCTTGCGGTATCGATCCGTCTTCATTGGCGCGTCGTTCCCAACAAGTTTCTGCTGTTTCTTTTTCCTTTTGGTGGAAGGAAAGCGTCGACGTTGTTCTTCACACACGATTGACGAGCGTGTTAAACCGCCGAGGCGCACAAACGTCAATAAGCCAACATCGCTTCTCTAAAGACGAGCAGACGCTCTCACTTGCTCTGCTTTGGCCCCACACATACAAACGTTTGGTGCAGATCTGGATAAAGGTGCAGTCTGAGACGGATTGCATCGTGTTCCCCTTTTCGTCGTTACAGTCCACTTGCATTGGGGCCAAGTGGCGCTGTGACACATCCAGCAGTTGCAGAGCTGAGGTGTGTGTGCGTGACATTCGCGTTCTCGTGTCCATTACCGCCACCTGCAGGACTGGAGTGGAAAAGCACTCAAGTCCAGATGGACGTGTTCAGGCTTGTTGTGCTTGAGCAGACGTGGCACTGCGATGAGTGCCTTTCCATGATCACGTGCACGCAGGCAAGGGAAGAAAAGGTTACATTTTGGTGCAGATCCGGCTTTAGGTGCGGATCAAAGAATGTTAGCCTTAGCGGTCGTCTTGAGATTTTTCGGTCAAACGAGTCCAGATGGACATGTTTGCGCTCATTTGGCCTCGGCAGAGGTCGGCAGTCTTCTGAGTACCTTCTCGTTATTTCCACACAGGAAAAGGAAGAAACCGTTCAGTGTCGATGCAGACCTGGCAAACAGCACAGATAAAGAATGCGTGATCCAGCAGATGGCGCCGTGGTGGGACCGACTTTTTAACGTAAATTACCGCCACCTGCAGGAAGGTCTGGGCTTTGCAAATAAGGGAGGAACCTTAACATGTGATTTCAAGATGTGGAAACTCACACGCTTGCTCAGCGTTTGTGATGTTCATCCATCATTTTTCAATCGGCTACTCTGGTCTGATCCATCCGTGATTCATAGCTTGTTTTCTGGGAACCCTCCTCTGTGATTTATGGCAGCAATTTAGAAAGAGAACAAGACTCGTACAGGAAGTGTTTGCTCCAGGATGGACGGACGACCACCCAGGAGGAGCAGCCTGATTGGCTGACTGGGTCATGGCCCCTCCTTCTACATGTCAGCACAGACAAGCATCCTCCCTCACCACCATCGTCCACATCAGAGAAAGTGACGCCGACTCCCAGTGTCCATTTAGGCGAGGAGTGTACGGACTTTTAGCTGCCAGCTAGGAATATGTTAGCTCATCGATGCTAACCGCCATGACAGCGTACGTTCATCGCTTATCCTGCAACCGCATTAACCCCTGCAGACGGAATGAGAATGACAACACCGAGAACTGCCGTTAGCACGTGAAGACACCTGCGACGCGCATGCAGCTCGTGACTGCCAAACCTGCACGAGCCAATTATCTCTCAGCAGGACTCCCGCAATGTCACACGTCCTCGTAAGCGTAACCGATGCCACATATCACATACAGCATAGTAGCATGAGGGAGCGAGACAGGACACAAATGTTAGCAGCGCTAGCATAGCTATGTGAGCTAACGTGCTAACCTGGCATTTTAACGTCATGCTACGTTAGCATATTTGCTGAGGAAAAGCAAAATGACCAAACTTCCAGCTGCCACGTCTGTAGATGACCGACGGAGAGCGTGGCAGAGCTCCAGGATTGATTTGAAGATGTGTAGCGAAGCCTGACTCTTTTTTTTTTTCCCCCCAAAGCGGCGGGCTCATTTAGCTATGGGGCGGGTCAGAGTTGAGTATCATGTCCATGAGGACATGACGTCATGAAAACTTGAAAAGCGAGCGTTGGAGCGCCTCTTCTCTCAAAAGTAACGCAAACAAGCGAGGGAGGTGATCGTGTTTGGTGCCCACAAACACGTAAAACTGATGGAACGTCACTAAAAAGTCACTTTTGAGCTTGCAAGTAGACGATTAGACTGATGACATCAATATAACGAGATGGATGGGGAAGCTGGGGCGGGGTGCGAGGTTGCTAATCAGTTACTCTACTCATCACAATTTGGACCCTTTGGACCCTACCCTCCCCGAGGGTGGGGGGGGATGCTTCCATTGCAATTCAAATACAGAAATACATTATTTGTTAGCAAAATGAGAGGGTTCTCACCTGGCTAAGGTGTGCCAACCCTCCAAGTTTGACAGCTGTGTGATTTTTGCATGAAGCCGCTAACTGCTAACTAGCTAGCACAGCCGTGGAAGATGACGATGATGCTGCTGTGAAACAGAAGCTGCTTGGATGCAAATGAGCAACAATGATGGCGGCCTCAGGGGCAAAGTTGTCAAATGTCGACCCCCCCGGCCCCCCCTCCGACACCCACACACATGCTTGCACATATATAGAAATCCACCATACGTCACGTGTGATGAAATTATAATTAAAACAACCTCCAATGCAGCAAGTGAGAGCTTTTTCAACCACAAGGTCATTTTGGCGCACGACGCAGCGCGGGACACCCCCCTCCCCATCCTAGCCCCCACCTCCCCTCCTCCTCGATTGCGCGCGTCAAAACGTGCACAAACGCAAGAGATGATTTCTACTGGCGACTCCATAATTGATGTGGTGGAGGTGATGGGCAGGCGGACAATTGAGGGCATCCGAGGCGAAACGATGCCCAGCTGCGCGCGTCATGCGCCGGGTGGAAATGCGAGAGCACGACGGTAACCTTCATCCTTCTCTGAAAAACCAACGCAGCCAATTAATTCCTCCGTCGCCGCCATGCTTTAGGTCATGCAAGGTCACAACGTGCACGTTTCTTCAACCTTTTTCTTACCTTTCCAATTCCTGTTTGGACTGCAGTCGTCAATGTCAGCCTCTTCGCTCCGCTCTCACCCTCACAGGACTGGAAGCAGCAGCGACGTCCTGATGGCTGATGACGTAGCAAGGCTGCGCCCTGCCTCCTTCCTTCCTTCCTTCCTTCCTTCCTCCCTCCTACTACACAGCGTCCCCCCTCCCTGCTCCTCTAGTCTTCATCCAGAGGACAGGAAAAGGATGAGGAGGGTGTGAATCAGTCATAAATGCTATAAAGTCATACTGTCATGGCGCATGCGCAGACAGCAGCCTGGTGCAGTGGCGCGTGCCTCTCTCTCTTGTCTGTAATTGGTCACGTTGTTGGCAGCAACCCCCATATGATGCCCCCTAGCGGCGTGAAGGGGAAAAGCCCATACATTTATTGAAGGTGGAGTTGCACGGTTATGTAAACAGGTGAAGCACGACTATAAATCAGTAGAGTTCTTGCTCTGACTCGGAACACAACACACTCAAAGATAAGATACCCTGTTACACATTTGACTGGAGCCATTTTGCGGCTATTTTTGGATTACAGGAGATTCAAAATCGCGAGGGTTCTTGCTTAAGGCTAAAGCATTTTTAACTGCAGATTTATGGCAGAGAACAGCAATGATGTGACATCACTATGACGTGTATCTGTACAGTTAGAGGTTTGAATGAGGCACAATAATAACATCATAATCATGGTATTAACACGGGCTGCTGTTGTGGCCGTACTCCAGCTAAAACGCAACTCTGAATGCCTCAGTCACTTCCTGTCCACACGTCTGGAAGACTTTTACTGAAACACACACGAGCACGAGTCTGATTTATGTCTTAAATGGCTTATTTTCTCTGATAATATATACCATATTGGGTAATATGAGCATAAAGATGACTATAGGGTTGTTATTTCATGTCTGGAGGGCTCCAATAATGTTAGAAACTGCATGCAGAAGGTCGTAAACAGGTTTCCTCTGCTCTAACTATGAAAATATTCATCACGGTCGGGTCTGGAAGTGTTTAACTGCAATAAATGAGGGATTACTGGATTTTGAATGACAGCTGCTTCAAAATCGTTAGTGTTCTTTGCCGGACAAGCAAGATACACGTTTGAGCAAGATCTCTTTAAAAACATGGCTGGCAGAGAAGTGAAAATGATTATGTTGGAGTCATGTGACGTGTTTACTTGCGATATCACAAGTATTTGGGATTAGATGAGGTTCAAAATCAGTTTCCCTCTACCTATCTGTCAGTACCTAGCCATCTATTTGTCTTTCTGAGCATCTATCAGTCAATAGCTGTACCCAGCGAGATCTATCGTCTTCACAGTACAATATGAACGTTTGTGCTTGGTCTTTGTCGACATCTGGTGGTCACTACTGGTCACTGCACCAAGCTGGAGCGTTACTACGCGATGAGTACCATTTTTTTCGGTGTGTTAGTTGGAAACGTACGTCTAAAAAGTGAAACAGCGAGTGAATGCGCAACGAAGACAACATAGTAGAATCATTCATCCATAGTCACGCGTTTAAAAAGAGCATTACGGCATTCTTTCACACACTTCCGGTTGGTGCCCGCCCCTCTCCCCCCGCTTCCATCGACGCGCACACGCGCACGCACGTGCTCAAAGGCTGACGGCTGGGGGGGATCGCATCCTGCTGTCCGCACTGTTAGGACGGACTGAGTCTGCCGTGATTGTGGTTTTGGTCGTGGTCGTGGGTTCCAAAGAAGCCGTGTGATGAGGTTCCGCCCGGAGGAGGCGCATGCCATGCTGCTGGTACCATGACAGCACGGACATGGACCTTCTGTGGAGGATCCTGGCAGCTTTCAGCTTCGATTGTTGCAAGTCTTCATCCTCGACGAGGTGAGCCTTTATCCTCCTTATTAGAATATGATGGTGACATTATATAATATCATATAACTCCCTTTCATCTCATGCTTTTGCTACATCAGTATGTGCATTTTGATGCTAAACACTCAAATTGACTGGGGATTATGCTTGCATAACAACCAGTGTCCAGTGAGGACAACAATAAAACGTAAGAACGTCTTATTGGATCAATCGGGTTGTTATGACAACAGCTATTGTCTGCATCCAAATTCGGAAAGAATGTGGATAAAAATGTGCGTATGCAGTATAAACAAGGGGCAGACATGTTTAATTTCACGTTAAATGAGATTATAGGGCATATTTATCAGTGACGTCATTAATAACGACGATTGATTGCAGCTTGTTCTTATTTGGCCAACACTTTTTTTTAATGATCAGTGACTTTAATATTAGACACACCTGCTACACAACCTAATAAGATGCAGTGCAAGATCTACGTCACAGGTTTGGGCTTTTATAATGATAATGTCAATTTTCTTAATATGTTTCTTATTCTAGTGTGCAGTGAGAGCTGTGTCTAATATTTGGGTTACCATAGACGGGAGTGAATGATGTTGCTTTCATTGTCATTTGTGGCGCCCCCTATGGGTTGGGTTGAAAATGCTTTGGAATATATGCTAGCATACATGTAATACATACACAGTCGTCTCATGCTACATGGCGGTTTTTCAAAGATTTGTGGTTAACTATGGCCTATTAAGAAAAAATGAATATTTAAGTAATTGTTAGTAAGTATTGTTGGCCTTTTTACACATATTGTTGTAAATGAACAAAAATACAAATACAGTACAGTTTAAGGCAGTGGTCGCTAACCTTTTATTTTATCTCCAGTTAAAACGCAACCGTGAATCCCTGACGTCACTTCCGGTCCACGCGTCCGACATTTATTGAAACTCACACCAGCACCAGTCTGATTTGTCTCTTAAATGGGTTATTTTCTCAGAGTATGTCTATTATATTGGGTAATAAGAGTGTAAGGGTGACTACAGGGGTGTCCGTATTAAAAACCGTATGTATATGTCGCAATTACGACCTTATACATAGTTTCTACCTTCTACACCAGGGGTGTCAAACTGGTGCCATGGAGGGCCGAGACACTGCAGCTTTTCTTTCCAGCCAGTCACTAAAGCAGGTGATTTTAATGATCAACACCTTCAGTTTGAGGGAAGGAGCTCATCAATTAAATCACCTGCTGAAGAAACTGGTTGGAGAGAAAACCTGCAGCGTCTCGGCCCTCCAGGGCACGACTTTGACACGTGTTCTACACAAACAATATTTGTGTAGCTAAAGCCAGTGGCGGCGCTACGGGGCGGCCGTGGCCACCCTTGTCCACTCTCCGGCCAGACCCACGGCTGGGTGACAATTTTGACAAATGCAGCTTAATATTGTAATATTTTTGTAGTTGGCGCTTAGAAAACCTATTTACAACCTTCTACATTTGTTTTTGAAGATCTTTTTTTTAACATTTTTTAATAGAGCTGTCCAGACATACAATAACACCCCTATAGTCACCTTTTACACTGCTATTGCTCATAGTAGATATAATCAGAGAATGTAAGCCATGTAAGATATGACTTGCACTCATGTGGCAACGTCTTTCAATGTCTTTTTGTATTTTACTTCGTTATTTTGATGCTTGAATATTCTTTATTTAGGCCAAACATATACGTAAAATTTGCTTAAACGTGTATTTTTGACTAATAGGCTGTATTCAAGCACAAAACAGCATGATTATATATATTTTTGAAAACCGTGATACTGCGAAATTCGAACCACGATGGGCGACTGTAGTAACAGCGCCACCATGTGGTGTGTTTGTCAGAAAAATAATAGCACACACATGGCCAGGGGCATTTTCACCCTTTTGTGTGCAGCGGTGCAGGAGAAGAAGACTTGGCTTACGCTGGGGTTGAACCCAATGCAATTTCCTAGCACCCAAACGCTCAAATGTGACTGACCTCCTCCATGTCTCCTCGTCTCTCGCAGGTCTCCTGCCAAGCTGAGCTCCAGCCAGGCAGGCAGCCTGGACAGCAGCTCCCTGACGGGCTCCTTGTCCCTGGGTCCGGACCTGCCTCACTGCCAGTGCTGCATCTCCTACGAGGCCCGCCTCAAGCGCCTGTCGTGCGGCCACCTCTACTGCGACCCCTGCTGCGACCACATCGTCAACCTGGCCTTCGAGGACATCGAGGGCCTCTCAGACTACCCGTGCCCCATGTGTAAGTCCATGTGCCAGCTGGGAGGCTTGGGCCCGTCGTCGTCGTCCTCCGGATTCTTCTACGGGCCCTACAGCGTCCAGCATGGGGGCTGGTGGGAGTGACGGCTGGGGGACTTGCTGTCTGGAAGATGACAGCGCGTCTGCAAAGTGCCAAATGCTTGTCAACAAACGCTAAACACGCGGCAGCCAACATGGCGGTCATATCATCATCCGTTTCATCAACAGCCTTTCTACTCGTTTTGCTTTTAATGAACAAGAATGTCTTAAAGATGCACCCGTGTGGCGAGGTCTCACTTTGTTCCATTTTCTGTGGAAGCATTTTGCACGTTTCGGTCCCGATGTCCGGGATGGAAGAGTTTTTACATTTTAAAAACGCTGCTGTGTACAGTGCCATGCTACCTTTTTAGGTGTTCCAGATCATATTTATTTTGTTTAAAAAAAAATAAAGGTGTGTGCAACATGTTTGGGAGTGGGTGTTTTCTGTTATTTTTTTTGCTGGTTTTATTATCAGGACAAAGACATGGCAATACAAAAAAAAAAAACATTTCTAAAATTTGTACCAAGAAAATCAGGTGTCTTATTAATGCAAAAAAAATAAAAATCACGTGAGGTACCTCTCAGTTTGCAAAGATGTAGAAAAACATGCATTTACGCTTCCCTTTGTGCTTTTAACATACAATTCATATCCCACACATCACCAGCCACACACGCAATATGAACACCTTTTTCAAAATAACACATTTGGTCCCAGATCACTCAATGACATCCATCAATAGTTTAGGTAAAAGATGAGTTTAAAAAGGGCTGAAATGCTGAACGTGGGTAAGGACGCACGTATGCATGCATGCATGCATGCGTGTGGGAGGGTGGGCTCGTATGAGAGCAGAATACCAAAATAACTCTCATGCCCTAAATTCCACACGAAGGCCACCGGTCACGCCCCGCAGGCAAGAACCAGACGTCATACACGCCTCCCACTCTGCATAAAATGTCAAAGTGCTTTTTATTTGATTTTTTTAAAATACTGAAATAATGAGCAGCTACACTTCATTAGGTACACCTGCAAAGACCAATGACAGCTTGAGGAAAACGCCTACTGAGCTCCAGCCAGTAGAAAAAATTGTTGCCAAACCCTGAATCGCACAAAAAGTGGGACATATAAAAACCAAGGTTTGACTGTAGTCAACACTGAATCATACGGCCGAGGCAAAATTTTACAAACAAAGTTGTTACGTGCAGTATTGTACGAAAACGGAGATAGTGTACAAAAGCCCAGCAAAATTTTACGGGAATTTTTCATGAAAAGTGAATCATACGACCTAGGCAAAATTTTCAAGAAAAAAAAGAATGGAATGAAAAGCTGGACAAAATTTGTTATGTGCAATATTGTACGAAAATGGAGAGCCTGTACAAAAGCCTGGCAAAATTTTACAGGAATTTTTGATGAAAAGTGACTCTAACGGCCAAGGTCAAATCTGACAAAAATCTTCAATAAAAAAATGAATGAAATAAAAAGCAGGCCAAAATTTGTTACGTGCAATATAGTATGAAAACAGAGACAGTGTACAAAAGCCAGGCAAAATTTTACAGGAATTTTTGATGAAAAGAGAATCATACGGCCAAGGCAAAATTTTACAAACATTTTTAAGAAAAAAATGAATGAAATGAAAAACGGGACAAAATTTGTTACGTGCAATAGTGTACAAAAACAGGCAAACTTTAAGGAAGACTTTTGACAAAAATCGAATCACACAAAAAGTGGAGCGTACAAAAGCCAACGTTTGATGTCGTTTGTCTACAGCAGGCGTGGCCAAACCTTCCTACTGAGGGAAGAAGGTATAACGACGACATTCCACGCTAAAGGCAGTTCAACTTGGAAGAAACCATGCGACGTAGTTAAAAATATTTGAAGCTAAAGCAGCAGTTTTGTGTTATAAGGTGACAAAGCAAGTGAGGCCGTGCTTAATTTAGTGGTTCGAATACGTCACCCAGATGGGACTTTGGACAGACCTGGTCTACAGTGTCGGCATTGCGCAGGTGTTCCTAATGAGGTGTCCTACTTAAGTACCACTGAAGTGCGACACAGACAGCAGTCCTGACTAACACCCTGTCTTTTTTTCCATTGGAGTTAAAAATAGAAGCTTCCGTTCTTGTGAGAGGGACGTGACATTCCTTCAAGTGCATTGTGGGTCATCAGGACACATCTTCTTCTTCAGAAATGTGTCATGCAAATATATTTTTTTTAAAAAGTCTTTTTCCAGCCCACAGAGTTTTCCACTGAGGAGAATAAACACTTTGCATTTTGGACGCATTTAGTCGCAATGGATGAGCTCAGGAACTGATGGAGGCGCCGTTGCTTTTGGCCACTTTTGGGTTCCCGCGTCCCGGACGGGCCTCTGTGGCGGACGCGTGCCCAAAGAGGAAGGTGTGTTTGTTACCGTTGTCTCTGGAGGCGGTCCTGGAGGGCGGAGCAGCAGCAGCAGCAGCAGCAGCAGCGGGCGGGGTGTGAGGCGCCCTGGTGGTGTTGTGGTTGAGGGAGTCAGGCAGGGCTGCCGCTCTGGTGGCCACGCCCACTCCTTGGGGCCTGGACGCCGGGAAGAGGAAGGTGCCGTTGTTGGTGTTCTGGTTCAGGTTGGCAGCTCGTCGGGGCTCGTTCGTCGTCTTCCTGGCGGACGGGTCAGGATGCGTGTTGGACGTCGCCTCAGCCAGCTGGTCTTTGAGCTGCTGGACCTCCTGAGCCAGTCGCTCCACGGGGTGGGGGTGGTTGGCGCTGATGGGGTGTGAGAAGGCCTGATGGGACATCACCACGTTATTTTACCAGGAATGGTGACAAAGACTACACACCATCCGTAAATGTTGATCAAGAGCAACGTTGACCGTTTACGATGCAGTACATCTTCACAAGGGACAACATGACATAAAGTCACGCACTTTACAGCAGTCAGGATTTACCATCCACTGCAACACACGTCTGTTATTAAACATGCGTAAGTATCTGGAAACACGAGCCGGGATCAAGATCCTTGTGTCTTGCCAACAGGCAAGCACAGTGATTATAGCATGCACGAGTGCTGCCGGCACTAGGGGAGGGTAAAAATGAATTCCAACATGTTCTCTTGGGGCAGCACGGCTCGGGTGGTACAGTGGTCGTCTCCTAACCTAAAGGTTGCAGATTCGATCCTACATCCTCTCGTGATCGTGTCCAAGTGTCCTTGGGCTCCTGATGCGGCGTCATCAGTAGGTAAATGTGCCAGCTTTGGGAAGCACAACATGATCCCTGCCTCTTCTCGAGTTTAACGAGGCATAACCGCATGCAGCATATCATGCATTGTCTTCACATACTTTCTTCCTAGACTTACATGCTCAATAGTGAAAAGACCCAGGCCGCACGAGTGCTGCCGGCACTGCGGGAGCTGCGGTTCACTGAGGGAGGAAAGACGAATTCCACCATGTACTCTAGACAGTGTGAAGCACAACAAGATCCCCCTCCCTGCTTCTTCTAGAGTTTAAGGTGGCATAACCGCATGCAGCATATCATGCATTGTCGCCACACATTTTGTTCCTAGACTTAAATGCTCAATAGCGACAACACTAGAAACTTTCCTTGTCTTTTGGCAACATCATTCTGTCTTGTCTACAGTCAAGCACGGTCCTGGGCTGCACGAGTGCTGCCGGCACCGAAGGAGCTGCGGTTCACTGAGATGAAAGATGAATTCCAACATGTGCTGCGACACTGCGATGCGGATGTCAGTTTTCCAACATAAGGAGTCCAAGCGCACCTCCAAGATGACAAGCGTGTTGCTGCAGCGCTGCTCAGTCAAGAGGAGCTAGAGCTAGAGGTGCTAGATAAGATTGGTGTGCAACACTAAACATTCAAGCACCCTATCTGGACATGTTCACTGTGAGCTGTACTCACTTGTGTTGCCACAATAACGGCTGCGTGTTGAGCGGACCTAGAATGTTCCATGAGCAGCATATTTTGAGAAACGTCGGCGCCCACTCGCCGCTCGACTATTCCTAACGTCACCATGGAGACGGCGCTCGAGAGAGCGAGCAAGCATCAGTGAGGTGGGCTCCTCTCGTCCATATTGGGAAATGTGCTGCTGCTGTTGACAGGCGGCTGAAATGAATGGTGACTCACGCCGTAGGCATGTGGCGCCTTCATCGGCCCAGTTACAGTTTAGGAGCCCACCCTCGCTTTTACCAAATGTATCGAGGTAATCATGTTTTGAATCCTTTTTTTTTTTTTTTTTTACATACCTGGGCATGCAGCGCCCCCCGGTGGTAGCACTCCCTCCACAGCCCCATGCAGGGCCCCATAAGCAGGGGCAGCAAGGGCTCATAGGGGTCCAGTGGTCCATGAAGTCCTGAGTTGGAAGTGAGGACCGAGGGGGCCTCGGTGAGGGACCACGCTTTCAGCAGCCTCTCCAGCCCGGGAACGTTCTCTGAGGACAGCGCCCTGCGGTGGCTCTTCCTGTAAACACCCGAACTGCTGCCGCCGCCGCACCGCCAGGGAAGCAGGTTGGCAGGACAGGAGAAGACGCCTCGGGAGAGGAGGAAGACGGATCCGGGGATGGCGTCGGCCAGCTGTGGGAAAAGTAAATCCAAGTTGTTAGTCTGAGTTGCTTCCTGCAGCCACCAGAGGAAGCTCGAGTCCACTGGAAAGGAGACAACCTGTGCAACACGTTTCTCCTTCCTGGGGTCATCTGTTGGTAAACCGGCAGCTCCCCCCACTGCCACTAGAGGGTAGTGGTGTACAAATCTTACCCTGTGTGTGTCTGGGTGGGTGTTCAGGTTTCCGTTGAGCAGCGGCCGCAGAGGAAGCGTGGCCGGGACAGGCTGCGTGAAGCGAGCTTGTCTCTGCTTGCTGTACTGCAGGGACCAGTCCCACACTGGAGGAAGGGGCGGGTCAGGCGGCTCCGAAGTGCAATCCGAATGATGCGGGTCTCGCCAGCCGTTGACCGGCGTGTAGGACTGGCCTAGGTTCTGGCAGAAAGAGCAGGAAATAAGCTCGGGAGACATCCAGGACCAGCAAAGTGGAGATTTTCCATACCTGGGAGCGCCTGCATCGTTCCCGCTGGCAGTTGCCCAGGAAGCTGGAGAAGAGAGGCAGGTGCGTGCTGTCATGCAGGGCCAGCAAGAAGTCGTCGGTCAGCTGGAATCGAGAGGGATACTGCGACCACAGCTGCCACACGCAGTCCAGGAAGAGCAGGAAGACCGGAGCCTGCAGAGAGGGCGCGGTGAGCGGACAGACGGCGTACCGATCCAACACGGCGGCTGCGTCACCTCCTCTTTGTCGTTGTCACGGTGGTAGTTGATGCGACTGTAGAAGCGGTGGCCCGCCATCACCCACTCCTTCTGCACCAGGTTCTGGAAACCCCGCTGGGTTCTGCAGTGGGGGTCGCACATCACCTGCACCAGGCTGGACACCACGCAGCTCATGTCCCGGTCCTCCGCCTCTGAAACAGAACATCAACGTCCATTTAGGACAAAAGGTGTCCAAAGTGTGGCCCGGGGGCGATTGGTGGAACGCAGCACATTCTAAAATTAGAATTTAAAAAGAAAACAAAAAAAAAACAACAACAACAACAGCAAAAATGGGCAAATAAGCAGTAATTATAAAGAATGAAGTCAAAGAAAAAAGTTGTAATCTAATGACAAAAAACTCATAATTTTACTAGAATAACATCACAATATTATTAGGAAAATGTCAATTTAATAGCACCAAGTTACAATATTGAAGAAAACAGACCATTTTTTAAAAAGTTGTAATATTCTAAGAGACAAAACAACAAAGTTGTAATTTTTGGAAAATTAGCTTGGAGAAAAACTTGAGAAAAATGTTACCAGAGTAAAGTCAAAATATTATGGTCACAAAGTCACAATTATATTAAGAAATATTTGTGAGAAGAAAACAAAAAAGTTGAAAAAGTTTGAAAATTTAAAAAAACCCAGCAGAAATGGAAGAACTAGCTATAAACTTATGAAAATAAAGTCAAACTACTCAAACTACAAAAGTTGCCATTTTACAAGAATAAACTCATAATCAACGAAAGCGTTTAATAATGTATGGATTCAATAATACAAGCATGGGGGAGGGGGTCACGCGACTCACCTTGCAGCGCCACAGTCATGTGACCGCTGCGAAGAAGGCAGGCCACCTCGGACGCTTTCTTCAGACACGACCTAGAAAAGGAGAGCTGGCTTGGTTATGATCACACGCTGCAAGCAAAGTGCTGATTTTACACAGGGATGTTCGATAATATCGGTTCATATCAGTATGTTTTGGGGTTTTTTGCCAATAGTGATATCAGTGCGAGTGATGATGTGCACCACATAGCACATATCGGTATTTTAGATATTGGCATCTTTACACACCATCCTTTTATTCTGAAGGGAATACATGAAGACATTTAATTGGAGCATAGTGTCTATTAGAAAGGAGGCCATTTTTATTTTGATTCGTTAATGTTACCTGGTGTAGTCCAACCAGCGAGTTCCTTCCAGGGTGGACAGCCACTTGTCATCTGGCACAGTCACGGACGTGGAGATATCTGCACAGCAAAAACAAGGAAAATTCATCATCACAATTTTTATTGCTGATATGAACGACAATGAAATATCCCACAACAGAACAATCTCATGCTTGACAACTACCTGCTGCCTTCCGGCTTCGATACTCCAACCAGCCGACCATCTACTGCACAAACAGGACATCCACACACATGCAGTATTTGGCTCGGATACGTACAGTCTACATCTGTACTGTATATGCTGTTTTAAGCGCATTCAATGGCAGTAGTGCAATAGAAAAATATACTGTATCGGCAATATGGACAAAGTAGCCGCAGATAAATGTGCAATGAATGCGCTCATGGACGACTTTAATATAAAAGACAGTAATGGAACGCTAAAGAAATGTACACACACAAGGAACCTCGAATACGAGGATGTGGCAGCAATGATGTACGTTGCTACACTACAAATGTAGATACAGTAAGTGATCATTTCATATCACAAATAACGAGATAAACGTGACTCACGGAGATGTGATGCAGTCTGTCTCTCTTTTCTGTCCGACAAAGATTTAAAGTGCTTTCTTCAGCACACAATGTTTCACGTTACATTTCACGTTACAACATTACGTGCTGTGTTTCATTTTTGGTGTTACGACGTTTCACGTTACGTTTCACCTTACAACATTACGTGCTACGTTTCATTTTTGGTGTTACGACGTTTCACGTTACATTTCACGTTACATTACGTGCTATGTTTCATTTTTGGTGTTACAACGTTTCACGTTACGTTTCACGTTACAACATTACGTGCTACGTTTCATTTTTGGTGTTATGACGTTTCACGTTACAACATTACGTGCTATGTTTCATTTTTGGTGTTACGACGTTTCACGTTACATTTCACGTTACATTTCACGTTACAACATTACGTGCTACGTTTCATTTTTGGTGTTACGACGTTTCACGTTACGTTTCACCTTACAACATTACGTGCTACGTTTCATTTTTGGTGTTACGACGTTTCAAGTTACATTTCACGTTACATTTCACGTTACAACATTACGTGCTATGTTTCATTTTTGGTGTTACGACGTTTCACGTTACAACATTACGTGCTACGTTTCATTTTTGGTGTTACAACGTTTCACGTTACATTTCACGTTACAACATTACGTGCTGTGTTTCATTTTTGGTGTTACAATGTTTCATGTTGATGATGTTTCATGTTTACGCTTCATGTTTACATTTCATGTTACATTTTGTTGAAATTTCGTATTGCATTTCATGTTTACAACGTTTCGTGATGACGGCGTTGGGCTGTTGCTACACCGAGGAAGGACATCACTTTCACTTTCATCTTTCAAGTTCACTTTTTTCCCTTTATTACGTCTCCTGAGCGTGATGCAAAGTCTTCTGACAGCAATGTGTCAAAAAAAGGAAAGTGAAAAGTGAGGAAATGATTGAGACTTTCCCCACCTGAAAACCACAGGGATAAAAGTGAGGAGCTTTCTTACCAATAAATAATCATTCTTGGATTTAAGATTAGTATTCATGAATTTTATGTACATTGTGATTGACTTGGGTGTTAAATAAATTGCATGCCGTGCGTGTGTGCGCGTGAGTGTGCGTCTGTGTCCCCACCTCCCAGACAGAGAGCACGCAGGCGGCCGTGTGCCAGCTGTATGTCGGCTGGCGAGGGCAGCTCTTCCCCCAGCTCCACCACCACGCACAAGGAGGACTGGCACCCAAACAGGATGAGCTCCAGGTTCCTGCAGAACACACACCCCACGCCCCCCTGCTGTCAACACGCCGCTAATACTCCAGACTTGGCGCTGGGCGGACTCTCCCGAGAGAATCACATAATCTGCATGAATCCCCCAGGGAACACTACAAAGATACGTCTGCAGAATAAACAGCTCGGAGAGGAAGCTGTGAAACTGTCTTTCATTTATTTTGGCGTATTTAAAGTGCAATCAGAAAGCGGCAGACATCTTCTGAGGCGGATGGCAGACAAAGCTTGCACCTGATGTCGTCCTTCTCGTGGTAGATGTTGTTCTGGAAGCTGGACATTCGCAGGAGGTCGCTCCCTCTTGGGTGTCGCCAGCACCAACGCTGGTGGGAAAAAAAGGTGATCACTTTTAAGGATGTTTCATCAGCGGTTGCCAGGTAACCGCATGAAACCGCATGAGACCGATCGTACAGACGTGATGCAAATAGAGCGGAAAGCAAACACTTTGGTGTGAGTGAAGTTGCTGCTCGTCAAGTAACTTAGGTTGGAGTATGTGGTTGTCTTGCACACTGGGGGGCGTTGCAAAGGAGGGAGAGACAAGCTCATTAGAAGGAGGAAGTCTAAATGATGAGGCCACTCCACTACTTAGTTATCACTGTCCCTTTCATAGGAACAGATCCTTTCACATGTTGAAGGATGCCATCTTTAACTTTCACAATGGTCGCGACGCACCAAGCATGCAGCTAATTTCACTTCACTTTTCACTTTCTTAAACGTACTGCCCTCGGAAGAGTCTGCCTCACGCTTGGGGGACATAATGAAGGGAAAAAACAAAACAGACATTCTCCCTCCCCGGTGTAGTGATGCTCGACTATATATTCCTCCACAGCATGCACGTACTGTAACTAGTTCCTTTTCCTTTTGTACACTATTCATCATTTGTGGGAGTGCATCATATCAACAAAACTCCGTAGCGCAAGGACCACCTGTATGTTGGCACTTCTAAAGTTGAATGTCCAAGAAGTGGGAAAATTCAAAATGCGGCATCAAAGGTTTTATTCTTGGTCTTCTGCATTTTTCTTGCTTTCTGTAACAGCATTTTGGGTGTAACTTCTTTTTACACTTGTACGAGCATTTAGAATCGTCCATAAAATGTTGCCTGTAACAAAGGTTATCCTACTGTATGGTCTAGACGAGACGATGCGTGTATGTTTGGGCTAAATAACAGCAAGTGGATATTCCCATCACTCACTAGCGTAACTCTTACTGCGGACGTACAGTTTGCTGCATTTACGTATGCTCACAAATCCCAAAAATACAATCAACGCTCAAAACAGTGCACTTAAAAAAAAATGATGTGATGTCTTTGAACGCAACCCCTCGTGGCTCATAGGAACACGGTTGAAGTGTGATTCACATGTTGTGCTACTGTTGAAGAGGCTGGTGTTTTAGCTTTTCAGATGTGTGGTGTATCTTTTAGCACTTTCAGTTCATTTGGAGCTGTTAATACATACAAATATACAAAATTGTGTGCTTTCATTTATCTTTTTGTTCATAAAATACAGTAAAAAGGCATATTTCACACATAGTTGTGGATGGTGATTAATTATGATTAATTCATTCGAAAACTGATTAATTAGAATAATTTTTTTTAATCATTTGTGTTTATGACATGTATTTTCCCACAGGCAAATCCTAGTGTCTGTAAAATGTTTGCAGCCTTTCTTGAAATGCTGGCTTTTCAGCCGTATTAAAGAGCAGCATTTCTTTTGTGATGTGTTCAACTACACTCTCTGTGAACGCATGCCATTTTCATCTAGGTGCTGAAACCAAGGCACAGAGTGAACCCTCTTCCTGCCTGTTTGGAGGCAAAAGACAAGGAAAACAGACAAGCACGCGTTGCAGGCACCAGACCTGGAGGAATCCTGACCGGTAGCAGAGGTTACACAGGCTAGGGAGCACTGTGTAGTGTGTAGCCAAGAAAAGTGACTCTGGGACAACAGGGAGATCCAAAGTTAGCCTCTTCTCATGGCTGAGCGTGTATATTGATCAGCTAAAGCTAAAGCTAATGGCTCCCTACTAAATCACTCAGCACCATGACACACCCTCTAATGGCGTAAACACATCATTACACTGTAAATAGGAAATAGAGTACATAGAAAATGGTAAGTTACAATTACAGCATGTGGGGATGCCTGAATTTAGAATTCTACATGCAGCACTTCTAACCTCCTGCACATGCACATGGCAATATATGGAGGCCGGCAAAATTATCCAGTTCATTTTCATTCGTGATCGATTCATTCATTTATTATTGCAAGACAGGAAATCTCGTCACGTTTTGATCTCACAAGAGCGTGACACGAGAGCTCGTGACACCCCGAGTGTGGTCACCCTGGAAGAGATTATTTATATTGCTATTTTTTCCTATGCCAAGAACATTGTTTTAAAATCAGAGAGGTTCTCGCATTTTTAAAAAAATAATTGCATCACTTAGATACATAGGGATGAGGTGGAAATAAGACTCACAGGGATGCGTCCGTCGTTGAAGTGGGCAAAGCTTTTCTTCAGCTCAGTGTCTAGAACCTTCTGTGGAACCACGAGGAACCTCGGCAGACTGAATAAAAAGGTGAAAAGGTTATTTCAAAGTGGGGGTGTTGTTATCACAAACAAACCGTATCGTGGGACTTTACTGTACCTGGTGGACATCTCAAAGCGGTCGTTGACGGAGCTGACTCTCCAGCCGGTGGCGCCGCACCGCTCCACTTCCTGCTCCCAGTCCGAGGCCGACTCGTACCAGTTCATGTGGGCGTCCCGCCGGCGGTTGCTAAGAAACTGCTTCATTTCTGGAGGGGGGAGGAAATGCCTGCGATGGCTTAAAACGGCAACATTCTCTATGGACTATTGAATGGGAGAATTCTGTGTGGTTAGAACCATGGAGCAGAGACCCCACGGCGTGCACACTTGAACCCGTGGGCAGAGTTGAGCTGTGGGTCATCTAGTCGGTTATTTCAACATGGGAGGGTGGGGGGTGTTTGCATTATTTATGCGACAGCTGACAGTCAAAGCCTTCTTAGCTTTAGCATGGCTCATGTTTCCCCGTATGATCAAGCCTGAACAGCATAACAGGCCACTTTTGATTGATGCTGTTTATTATTGTGCTTATAGACGGCATACACACTTACCTACGCTACCAAGAGCAGCGTTCTGGAAAGACAAAACCGACCCTGGTTTGAGAGGCTGGTATGTTTTGGCGATGGTGTGCGTCATCTGAGGAGGGGAAAACCACAGTCAGCTTTGCCTTGACGACCTGTATCGCAATGAAGAAAGATGGCCACGCCTCTCACCTCTATGACCTGCACATCAGGGGTCAGGCGGTCAAACAGGAAGCAGATCACTCGCAGGTCGCGGCAGTAAAGAACCAGCTCCTCTGGGGTGAACTTCAGCGAGGAGTTGGGGGTCACCAGCTTGGTCCTGTTGGGGCCCACTACAACATAATGAACAGGGGACCGGAGGGGGCGCGGGGTGTTATCATAATACTAAAATATTTGAGATGTACAGAGTTCATAGATCTTTTAATTTTCAAGATTCATTTTTCAGCTTTCAAAAGCTAATCAATCAGTTGATTAGCCACTACTCAAAATAACTACTTTACTGTATCACATTCAAATATATGTTTTTTAATTATGATATAAATAAACAATATTTTGCTTTACAGTAGAGAAATAAAATAATACATCAAATAAAATAAATAAATTCTATGTACAGGAGTACGCACATACATTTAGTTTTTAATATATTTTTAAAACATACATTTACCATCTAACGACTGTATTCAGTGCGCCACACTTTGGACACCCCTGGCTTATACTGTATTTGTATTTTAGTTCATTTAGCCATTTTTATGCTTAATTTGGATAAAAAATACATAAAATTGGCTTAAATATGCATATTATTTGATTAATACTTGGCCGTAGTCCCGCACGGTTAGCCTGTTGGCCAAACAGTCAGGAGACCAGGAAGACGTCGGTTTGACTCTCCACTTGGGCATCTCCGTGTGGAGTTTGCATGTTCTCCCCGTGTGTGTGTGGGTTTTCTCCGGGTACTCCAGTTTCCTCCCACATTCCAAAAACATGCATGTTAGCTTCATTGGAGACTCTAAATTGTCCATAGGTATGAATGGGAGTGTTTGTCTATATGTGAGTGTATCTATATGTGAGTGTGAATGCTTGTTTGTCTCTATGTGCCCTGCCATTGGCTGGCCACCAGTCTAGGGCGTACCCCGCCTCTCGCCCATAAGTCAGCTGGGATAGGCCCCAGCATACCCCCGCGACCCTAGTAAGGACAAGCGGCATAGAAAATGGATGGATGGATGGATGGATGGACGGACGGACGGATGGACGGATGGACGGGCCGTAGTCAACCACGAAACAGCGATCATTTTTTAATTCATGAATATGTTCGAACTGCGATGTCACGAGAGACGACTGCAAACAGTTTCTGATCGTATGCTGTTTGGGACTGAAGCATCACCTTAGAAAACATAAACATAAAGCTTTACTCACCAACCACAACCTTCTCTATGGAGGCCAAAGCGACATCATGATCTCCTAACAGAACGGGGTCCGCATTGTCCTGCAACACACAACATACCATCACATGTCACATTTTTTATTATTAGTTTTTTTTACAGGAAGTTCAGGTGCACTTGTGCAGATGCGTCTTCTTGGACGTTGGCAACATTTATCTGCGATGGACTCACGTCCGGCTTGGGCGCGTCCTGAGGCACAAAGGCCACTCTGAAGTGCGTACAGAAGAGCGTCCCAGACAGCCATCCTCTTCCTTCCCTGGCTGTCAGCTTCTTCCTCACCATGACGGCTCTCTGCAGCACACACTCGCCTGTTTAGGACAAACAGGACATGAAGCTGAAAGGCTCGACGATAGAATTCACGGTACAGGAACATTTAAAATGCTGCAGCCACATCAACGCTGCAAGATCACAAACAAATGCAAAAGAATAATTATGCAAATTCCATAAACACACACAAACACACAGTTAAAAGGTTGCAAAGTTTTAAACTATCACAAGAACTAAATGAGATAAGTGACTGGAGGGCGGGCACAAAACAGGAAATGCAGAAGGGAGGGGTCACAAGTAACAACAAGGTGTGTCATCCTCTCCTGCTGCTGATTGTGTAGCTGAGCAAATATGAACACTTTGTCTGCAGATATGCATCACTGATACAAAAGCACGCGTCATTCCAGAGAGGCACTGCCAAGAATGCACGACAATGAGAAGAGTGCCTTGAGACACGTCTGGCAAAAAAAGGAGAAATTCCTTTCCAACACACGCATGTGTCAGTAATGATCCCTCTGTCCTCAACACTGCAGGACACGTCGGTGCGGAATGATCTTCTCGACCCAGCTCAGTGAAGATGTGAGGGAATTCCATACGCGCAAACAGGAAAACAGTCATTTCTGTTGCTCCTGGAATATTTGTTGTTATGGGACGAGGGGAGGGAGGACAAACAATGATGTTCTGATTGCACAAAAGGGCGTGGTCTTGTGTTTTTCTTCTGTCCTTTAGCCTATGAAGCACAGATAAAACATCTGAGCTGGACTTAAAAAAAAACAAAAACAAAGACCACTATGATTTGGTATGACACTTTTGTACTTTTTGCAACGACACCTATGTGGTATAATCCTGATCAAGATCTTAAGATCTGTTGGCAAATTGCAAGAAAGTACATTTTGCACTGTTGGATCTTAAGGAAGTTCCAAGTAGAGCTTCAAAATGCAAAAAGAAGAAATGGGAGTGAGACAAAAAAAGCTACTTATTGCAAACAAGCACTGAAGAGAAATAGGCTGTTCACCAGCTGATCAAACGTTTAACGCCATAGCTCAAAAAAAACTGAAACCCCACTAAAATAGAAATAAAAATGTGGAAAAAAGGAGTCAGTCATGAGAAGCTTCGCCATTCTTGTTAATCAGCTGAAAATGGCTTTGGGCATGCTTGATGCCAGTGTTTCCAGAAGGGTAGGGGGCATGTTGCTCCAGGTAGTGGAGATGGCTTCATGGAGGGTATCCTCTGTCTGGAACTCATGTTAATTTTTGTTAATCCACCCCCAAATGTTCTTGACAGGATTTAGATGAGGGGAACACGCAGGATGGTCCAAAAGAGTGAGCTTATTCCTCTGGAAGACGTCCTTTGTGAAGTGCAGTGTTGACAAAGCCAGTCATTACCACACAGACGAGGGCCTTTAGTCATGAGGGATGCCCCTTGCTACACCTCCACACAGCCGCCTGCCATTTGACGCCCCTGCACAAGCTAAAGCTCCATTGTTCCATGGAAGGATCATGATGGCCCCCCTTCCACTGCGCTGTGTGGAAAACATCTCAGGTGGGATCTCCTTGTCATGCCAGTAACGTTGGAAGCCATCAGGACCGTCAAGGGAGAATAAAACTTTCTTCCACCTTTCAATGTCCCATCTTTGGTGCTCTCTGTGGGCTTGAAGTTTCAATGAGCTGATGAAGAGCCTACTTTACTTTAGCAACCCACCAAAAAACGACTGTAAATAGCTATCGGTGCCGAAACGAACACAGACTCAGCCACCTGCAGCAAGCTCTTGAAGGTGCTGTGCGAGTAACGTCTGCTAGGTAATGTCGCGTCCTGACCAAAGCACGGAGTCTGACGCTTTCTTAAACTTTCTTTTCTAAACTTTATCACCAACCTTTACACGCAAACAGCAGCGCTCGATTCCAACGCAACACAACACTTCCTTCATTATCCACCAATCGTAGATAATGAATCGTGGAGGTGTATTCACGAACAAAGGAATTCCAAACATCAACATTACAACACAACATTCTCTATGTTGTGTATTGCTGCTGGTTTTTCTCGGCTAATTATGACAACTTGTTGTGGGTGGTCAATAACTGTGCTACAAATTGTCAATAATCAATGTTATCGACAACATTTTTGAGACCATTTTTTCCATTATTGTCATGAGGTGTAATTCACATGTTAACCACCAGATGGTACTCAAGTATAGTGTACCTGTGTCAGCCACATTAGCGTGACGCAGAAGATGCCAGTACGTACGTTGCTTAAAATGTATGCCATATAACCGTATTGAATGGTAGCATTTCTTTTGCAATGTAGCGAGCGACACAGTTTGTGAGCACACACCACTTTGCACTGTTTTGTATATTTACTTTGCCGACCGAACACCTCAGTAAACCAAATACTCTAAAAATAAAAAGGCATTGTTTTGACACAAAATTTGTCTGTTTTCCATATTTTTTTTTGTTTTAAGTACCGGTTCGAGCACTCACACAATACAACACAGAAGCAACAATGTTGTAATAGCAGTAACTTCTCGGTCAGCATTAATAGCACCGATGACATTTTCAAGCGCATGCAAAGGTAGATAAACCATCTTGTGGCGTTCATAATAAAAAACGCATCAGGGGGGTTGCCTACAGCCACAGCTGTTAATGTTAATGCTGTCTGACCAGGTGTTAACTTGAGACCGTGGACCCGAGACCACGGACCCAGCAACTATACGTCACTCGGCGGTCGTTTGGAGCATTTACGGTATAGGCTGTAGCTTGAGGAACAGAAATGGACTCATCCTGTGCTCCTGTTTCTGACAATGCAAGCGTGTGTGAACGATTAAACAGGCTTTCTAGTCCATATTGTGGTTCCTGCGGTGCTCCAAAGGGTACTTTGCTGAGCTGAACTTAGAAAGCGAGGCTTAAATGACTGCCACACATGACCCAGATTTACACCACAAATGAACCTTTGTTGCACTCTTAGCTTGAAACGTGTCCCCAGAGCCTGGTAGAGCACCGTGATCTATGACAAGAAAGTCTATTACACCGTCACGGTACTGTTGGTTAAGGTCTTTTTAAAGATCTCCGTTTCTGTTGATGTCGTGGTCACGGGCCAGCGTGATCTCAAGGCTGAGAAAACGCAGCTGAAAGACATCTGAACCGTCTTCTCCCAGCTGCTTTTGATTTATTTTTATCCACATATTTCCTCATTTTCAGCCGGGTTGCCTGCTGAGTGAAAGGTTCCCGCTGCCGTATTCCTACCGTGAGGGCCAGTAAACACCAGGACCAGACCATGCCGCGTACGCTGGACTACATTTAGAAGGTATACTCGTACATGGATGGATATTTTCTGTGTTAATTGCACTCAGAAAAGCTGTTTATATCAACAACGTATCGAAAGTAAGCCGCATTTTCACCAAGTTGTACACACCAGTTCAGTCTGGTGCGTATTATACACTGCTCAAAAAAAAGAAAAAGAAGACTAAAATAACACCCTAGATCTGAATGAATTAAATATTCTTATGAAATACTTTTAAATCATTGAATGTGCCGACAACAAAATCACGCAAAAAACATCATTGGAAATCAAATGTATTATTTTTACTATTATTATTATTATTATTATTATTATTATTAGTGGGGACAGTTTGATTTCACAGAAGTGTGATTGCCATTGTGATCAATTAAGTGTTCCCTTTATTTTTTTGAGCAGTATATTTTGTTTCCATTGTAACATATTCAAAAATATTGAACCCTACCCGTCCCATTTTCTGGTGAAAGTGGTTCGATCGGCTGTGCTTGTGGGCCAGGAGTGTCCAAACTTTTACCAGCGAGGGGCCACATAGTGGAAAATGAAAGGATGAACTTTGCCACTTTGACATTTTGTAAGATATGCTAGGACGTTATTTATATTTCAAGAAAAAAGGGCATCTCAGCGTTGTCATATACTGTAAGTGAAAAAGCATATTTTTGCTGTTGGGGTGTTTTTTCCAAAATATTTCAACTTTCTTCTTAAATAATCTTTATAAATTGTAATATTATGACTTTATTCCCATAATATGATCACTTTTTCCCAAACCTAATTTTCCAAAAGTGACAACCGCATTTTGTTTTGTTTGTTTCTCATGATATTAAGACTTAAAAAAACTTTAATATTTCAAGTGTATGCTACTAAAATGACATCTTTCTTCATAATATTACAAGTTCGTTCTCATAAAATTGTGACTTTTAACCTTTTTTTCTTAATATTGTGACTTTGTTCTCGTACAATAACTGATGTTTTTTGATTTCCATTTCTTTTTGAAAATGTTCTTGTAACATATGATTTTATTCCAATAATATTTTGACTTTATTCCCATAATATTATCACTTTTTCCCCTACCTAATTTTCCCAAAAAAGCTGTTTTTTATCCACCTATTTCAACTTTCTTCTCTTAATTATGACTTTATTCCCGCAATGTTTTGACGTTATTCAAGTAACATTCTAACATTTTCCGCAACCTAATTTTCCAAAATTACAAATCGTAATACAATTTCCAAAACATGATTTCAACATACTTTATTTGTTGTTTTGTTTGATTCTCATAATATTACAACTTTAAAAAAACAGCATCTTTGTTTAGTATTTCACCTTTATTTTACTAAAATTCCTCATAATATTACGACATTATTCTTGTAAAATTACAACTTTTTCTCATTAGATTACAACTTTTTTTCACCTAAATTTGGATTTTATTCTTGTAAAATTACTGCCAATTTGTCCCTGTTTGCGGTTGTTGTGGTTTTTGAAAGTTGTCCTGTTTCAAGTTGTATTTTTAGAATGTGCCATGGGCCACTAAAAAAAACAGCAGCCGTACCCCGGGCCGCACTTTGGACACCCCTGCTTTAAGCCTTCCTTACAGAACCCATCTACACTCTTCCACAGTGCAGCGGAGGCGTGCTTGACACCACACCATCCTCCACCGTCGATTCATCTAGTCAGAATACACGCAATGGACTTTGTCGGTATGTCAAATAAAAAACGGATGTTGGACTTTGGACTTTTGCAGGCTGGAAGAGCTCTTGTGCTTTGTTGGATGAGTTAGGATGCTCGGACATTGGGACTGTGGAAGAGAGAACCGTGTAACTGCATAGGACTTAACACATTATCGCTCTTATCTGGTGCAATGTATGGGAGGTTGTGTTTGTTGTAAGTCAGCAAGAGTGTTGGCGAATCACGCCTTAAGCAGCGTCAGTTCTTGGCGCTCTTTAAAGCAACGCGGTGCAGCGATACACCAACTCTTCCCTTTCCCATTGGATGGCCAGGAAAGCCACGGCATTTTCACATTTCAGCAACCTTTTTATGAGACAATACTATAAAAAGTCAAACGGGATATACTTTAGAGTCGTTTGCATACAACTTGCCAGACAATAACGGCTCATTTTCAGTGGCTAGCACATCAATACTGCAATACAAGCTGCACGCTGATTACTCTAAAGTACATCCAAGTTTACTGCTCGTATTGTGCCTTGACAAGACATGATAAAATGTTTGGTGAAATGTTGTCCAATAGCGGAACATAAAAGCTAGACTCCATCTATGGATGTCTGAGCTGTCTTGATCCGTTTGCCCTCCCGCAGGCCGGCTGGGTTTCGGGTCGGTGTCACATGAGCACCCAGCCCGTGTCTAGATAAGCGCAGCGAGATTGAGACGAGCTTTGTAATTGTCCCACTGACAAACGGGCGACGGCGTGAATTCGCACGCTGTCACTGATAAGGATGAGATAAGATAAGGTCGGGCAAGTCCCCCTGAAGGTCATGTGAACGTGGGGAAGTGAGAGTCAGCAGAGCAACATCAACTACTCATTCAACCTTACCTGGAAGACAGCGTAGTCCGAAGACATCTCGACTCCTCGCGTTCATCCCGCTCTGACTCAGCATCCTTTCCTGCAGGGACAAGCACGGATGACATCATCACGGTTGTTAACCCAATAAGCATCAATATGTCCCGTTTATGTTGGCCTTCCGGAGCTGACGTCTTTAAAAGAATCAGTAAACACCTTCGGCATTTTCCATAAAATAATGAAAAACGATGCTTGCGCAATGTAGCCCGCCTGGCATCCTTCAATTGCTTACGGCAGGGCTGCACACACACACACACACACACACACACACACACACAAACACACATTGCAATCTTAATTCACACTAACATGCAATTTAATTTGTAATTAAAATATTAATTACTATTATAATTAAATATTTCCCCCATGAAGAATGGCAGAAGCGCCACAGCGAGTATAAAAATAAATATAAATAAAAAAATTAATATCAAAAAATAAAATAACAAAATAAAGAATGATATATATACTGAATATAATCTAAATAAAAAATAAAAATTCCAAGCAAGAAAACTGCACAATTGTTGCAGATAACAACACCAACAACAACACAAACCATGTCAAATGAAACTGTATACTTTGTTTTCCATGCAATCTATGCAGAAAAAAATGTGGGCACAGTAGCATTTTTGATACGTGGTGAGACCTCAAGTACCAACACACTCAAGTCTCACGTACTTCCAAATGTATTTGTTCCCCCGCTCCATCGCGGTTCATCTTTCGCGGTTCATCTTTCGCAGATTTGCTGATTTTTTTTAGTGCTTCTTATTTTTTTTATTACAGCGTATGAACGCTGTTACAGGCCGAGCCTGGCCCTTTAAGAAGGATTGCATTGTGGGAAGTTGAGTGTCTATCTCTTCCCTCTCTCGTCTGTGTGCACCCCCCATTGTTTTCTGCGTCATGATTGGCTGAAGACCATTGTCAATCAATCTCCTTCCTGCCGTGTCTCCTGCGTCATCGCTAGCTTGCGTGCTTGCTAGCTTGTAGATAAATCTTGGGTTGGACTGCAGCAACATGTTTTAACAAGGATACAAACACGCTGCAGTACAGCGGAACGGCGCCAGCACGAAAAGGCACGGTCACAGGAGTGAAATATGTGTGAGTGACTTAATAATTTCTTGTTTTGATCATGAAAATTCAAACGAAGGTTTGAACTTTTTTGAGAGTGTTTAAACAAGAGAGAAATGTGAGAACATTTTACCATCTCTTGGCTTAACAAGCAGAACCCAATAACCACAAAGCCCTCCTCATGAGAACATATGGACCCCGTTAACTTTACTACCACGCCCCAGTGAGAAGCGCTTATGCATTTACGGCCCAGCAAGCCCGCCGTACCACGCAGCCTTGTAATGTGAGAGCGCCATCTGATTATTCAGGTGGGCTCCAAGCGTGACAGAACCTACTAGAAATCCACAAAAGACCAAGAAATGTTGAGCTTTGAGAGCCTGGAAAACAACACACTCGGCACTTCTGCTCCACAATGAAAAGATTTATAGAAGGCGCCAATCGCAAAGCACTCGGTGTCAGCAGGGAGGTGAGAGTGGGGAAAAAAAATAAAAACACACACACAAGAGTCCATTGAGTGGCTCATGTTCTGCTACGGTTTAGCAGAGGGAAGAACAGCGCTCCAGTTTGTGGCGCTCGTTAAAAATGCTTCACGACGACACTGCTTTTCTTTCCGTGACCATAAAACAGAAATCCGACAGTAGTGTGGAAAGTCTTACTGTTTGGTGTTGGATCGTGTGCTTGTTAAGATCCTTTCACACCTTGTTCCCGTGTCGCTTTTCTGTGTGAAAAGCACCGACACAGTAGTCTACCTAGGTCTGTCACGATAATCGATAAAACGATTAATCGAACGATAGAAAAAAACAAGGTCGATAATTTTGACCCCTGGATAAACAGACAAGTGCGACACGTACGTACGCCTGATCCATTTCCTGGTCTTGCTGCAGCACACAGGCTGGAGGACAAGAGGGCTCACTCTGCTTGTTTCTGAGCGCACTGGTTGTATAGTCACATTAAGAGGAAGAGTGAGCCTCCTGTCAGCTATTCAGCATCTTTGTCACAGTACGTGGCGGCGGGGGCTAGCTACGTGGTGATTGAATACACTGAGTACTGGCTAGCTGTTAGCAAGCTAATATGAATGAAAGCACAAAAGGCCGAATGCCACAGTTCCAGTGTGGATGTGCTATGGGGCATTCGTCCCGGCGGTTGGCGCTTGCTGGGGCGTTTGATCGGCGAAGTGAAGGTGGTATAGTTGTTTAGATATTTCAGCTGTCACAAAAGTAAAAAAATATTTGTGTCAAAGTGAAAGTTATGCTTGAAATGTATCTTTTCACAAACAAAGCTGGTTTTCTCCTGTTTTAGTGAGAAACTGATATTTTCCTGAAACTTAAGGAAACTAAACAATTTAGAGTAGTTACTGAGGAACTAATGAGGAACTAATGGTGAACTAATGACTAAGGCACACAAATTGAACCTAGTTACTGAGGAACTAATGAGTAGTGGTTCGGGTTAGGTAGGTTACCTTATTAGGTAGTGTACCTTATTGTAAAGTGTGAGGTAATATTCTGTTTGCCTTGAAAGATCAGTCAAAATCATCTGTCAACTGGCCGGTACTGAAGGGGTTGTCTTTGGAAAAACGGCTGGGATTGGATGAGTTCATTTGTTTGTTATTGTCCCGGCCTACTAACCACGGGACAATTTTTTTTTCTGAACGAGAAATCTTGTCACGTTTTAATCTCGCGAGATCTTGTGACACCCCCAACTACTCCTGAAGTTGTTTAGTGTTGGTTCATCTGTTTGCTAAGCTGGCTTTTTCCCAGGTGGCGCATCATGGGGGTCCAAGCCAACCAGGGAACTGCTAAGTAGAGGCGGAACGTACTGGGAAGTTTCACATTTGAGACTTCTCTGGAGGATGACGAAATGGAAACTGAATACCAAGCTGGTCCATGTTTCATGGAAAGTATTATTTGCGTGGTCCTGCAAAGCGTACATGTCCGACAACACGAGCAATGAAGCTGGAGACATCAAGGCTGTTGCTGATTATCATGCCAGAGTATTCTTCATTTTTTGGCTTTCTGTCACCTCTTCTCCTTAAAACTCCATCTTGTCATCTGTTCTTCTCCAGAATCTGAGCAGAAAGTGAGAGAAGCGTGAAGGAACGGTTCAAGGCACAAACTCCATACCAGGACGTGATAGCAGGATGAGGACGAAGCTGACTATTTGCTCACGGTGCAATGTGTGGCTTCAGCACCCACTTTGTGAGTCCTACTTTGCGACCCCACCCCTTCCCCACTCTTAGCACGCCACCTCCCTTCACGGTCCTTGGGGAGAGCAGCAAGGAATGATCGAGTTTTCATTGCTTATGGCGTCCCTCTCGCTAATGCGGCTAATGTTCTTCTCCATTTTCCAAAACAGCTCGTAAAAACAGAAGAAATTTTGGAAGCGTTTAATTTGCTTTTCATGTCATCATTTTTTCTCCCACAAGTAAAAAATGCTAATTAGAGTAACATTACTATTAAATGACAGTTAAATAATAGATATATCATACACACATAGGAACATTTTTTTTTATTTTTTCTTTAAAAAAAAAAAACCTCACAAAATCTGAGTTTTTGTGCTTCACATTGGACAGTGGCGATCTAATAATATGCATTATTTCAAACTGTGCACCCCCCATTACAGTTATCCCTTGCTTATCACAGTTAATTGGTTCCAGACCCGACCGTGATAAGAGAATTTCCTCAAAGTAAGATTCCTTATTATAGCACAGAAAACCTGTTTACAACTTTCTAAATGCGCTTTCAAACATTATTAGAGCCCTGTAGACATGAAATAACACCCCTATAGTCACCTTTACACTCCTATTACCCAATATAGTAGACATAATAACATACATAAGACTCGTGATCATTTGTGGTGCTGTAAATGTGTTCCAGTGGCAGAGACAGGAAGTAATGTCGGGGGTTGAGAGTTGAGTTTGAGCTTCGCGTGGGTTACGGCCGCAGCAGTAACCCGTGTTAGGGATTTTTGTGCCCGTTGTGAGATCATTCAACTGTTCCGGCAATCAAGTCTGGTGCTTGTGTGTCTCACTCAACATTACAGTAGCATTACTGACACCTGGTGACCAGTGTAGAATACTACATAGCATCACAACATCTTTGAATGCGTCTTCCTAATGCCTTACATTTGTATTTTACTAATGCTTGAAAATGCTTCATTTAGGCCAAGAATATGTAACATTTGCTTAAATATGCATATTTTATTTATCAATAATAGGCCGCATTCAACCATAAAACAACTTGATTTATTAATTAGTATATTAATAACTGTATTATTAACTGTATTATTAACTATATTATTAACTGTGATAGAGTGAAGCTGCTAAATTCAAAGTTTGTTATTATAGTATATCTCAACGAGCAGCAGGTCATCCTGTGGAACCCGTCTAAATACACTCGCCGGCAGCTCCACAGATAGATCGTAGTCCTGTTGGAAACATTGCATCATAATAAATATGCTAATCAACGTATGTTCAAAACAGCTCAGTTGCTAAGAAACTGTCTTTGGTATTTTGCCGGGTGTAATTTAGGAGGGTTTTCCAGAACCACAAAGTGGCGTCCATTCACTGTCCATTCTTATTTTCCAAGCGCTCCTTCTGAACTACGCCCCGCACGCACACGCTTAAAACACACATTAGCTGTGAGCGAAGGTCGCAGCCCGCACATTTCCTCACATGAATGACAGTCACATGACCCTGCCAGCTCGTTGGGAAGAATGAAGGAGGAAGTCGTTTTTATTTTAAGCCAGGCGCTATTTTTGGATGGTAAAAAATCAAATAAAATTGCAGCACGGGCAAGTTGTACATTTGTTCTTTGTTTTTACATAGAACGTTTGGTCTTTACTGTTGTAAAATTTGGAATTCTCACAATGTTTTTGGAAAAGAATATGCCTCTGGACACACCGTGGACACACACAAACAAAGCTCAGACCTCAGTGTCCTGATTCCATTCCTTCTAAGACCAAATGTGATCAGACAGCAGCTCCAGCTTAAAAAAAAGGATTTGGTAAAAATCTAATAGAGTGTATTTAGTGGCTTGCAACGGCCTCCCGTGTGAGACGTTATTGTGTCCAGCACTCCCAACCAACTATCTCTAGACTGTGGATCTATTCTCTGGTGAACGCTACCGCTGCTTAATTATCAGCCCTTGGCAGATCAATACAGCTTCTCCAAAAGCCACCATAAATCTGCTGCCACGTTAAGAGGAGCTCATTGTTGCCTTTCAAGACTCCAAGGCTTCTCCAGTGGGTGTGATGTGTGGGTCCTACGGGAGCAACCGCTTTATCAGGAAGAGCTCAGATTATGATCCTCCTCTGGCTACTGCAAGGTTGGCAAGTGTTGCTACTGCCTGGATAGCTTCAGCTTTCAACTAAAAAATTTAAATAAAAATACTCAACATTGAGACAGCAAACCTTGACTACTCAACAATGGCAAAGCATGTTGGAGAAGACCTTGAAAAATACTCAACCTCGAAAAATACTCCACATTGAGACGGCATGTTGGTGAAAACCCCCAAAAATACTCAAAAACACACTTGAAAAATCCTCAAAACTGGGACAGCATGTAGATGAACACCTCCAACAATACTCAACACTATGACGGCACGTCGGTAAACCTCGAAAAATACTCAACTATGAGACGGCATGTTGGTGAAGACCTCGAAAAATCCTCAACACTGAGACAACGCTGCTGATTCGACGAGCTGGCTGTCTAACACTCGTTTGCATCGACGTTTGCATTGCCAACAAATCGGAGGTTTCCAAATGGACTTTCTTTGATCTTTAAGACAGACTTTAGCCTTAAAAGGAGGAAAATATTAGTTTGTCAGCTCTCCTTCGTCACAAATGAACGTCTCAGGCTCAGTGCACTGATTGCACAAAGAGACTCAACACTGCACGTATACTGCAAAGCCATCTGGACAAAATTCTGTTTTCAACACAAGCATGTGTGTGTGTGTGCGTGCGTGTGCGTGCGTACATCTACACCGCCTACTAAATCATATGACCATCTCTCACTCACATTACCATACTGGAACACTTGGGATTCCACTGGCGCATCTCATTTGTAGGTAATCGAATTCGAAAAAATACATTCCTCAACTGCAGTCTCCATGGCGACTGCCAGATGTTGGCCACTCCACCCCCACCCCTCTATCTTCACCACACACGCACACACACGCACACATAGGCCCGAGGACAGAGTACAGAAGCATCTGTTAGCATTTCCCCTGCGGCTGCTGGAAATAACCAGAGAGATGAAGAAAAAAAAACAATTCAAAACGACTTTGAACGCTCTCTGAGTCATCCCACCTCTGCTCCCAAACACGCACAATATCTTTTTAAAATAGATCCTTGATACTTGGTGCGGTTCACTCAGCGTTCACGCTGGGATTTTTGTCATGTGACCCAAGGCTGTGCAGTAAAGAACATATGCATAAAGTAAGGTCTTCCGTGACACAACTCACGTATGCACATTTTAGGACAATTGAACACCAGAAGACGCTCAGGCCATCTATCATACGTTGTCCAACACCAGAGACGCATGACAATAACGTTGTGTTTTAATTGGATCTGCCGATATGTCCATGATTGTAGTCAGCCCATCATCATGAGATCTATTTGTAATTTGTGGATGCCTTGTTTAGCTAGTGGGGGCTGGGGGGGGGGTGGCATGCTGGAGCCTATCCCAGCTGACTTCGGGCGACAGGCGGGGTACACCCTGGACGGGTCGCCAGCCAATGACAGGGCACATATAGACAAACAACCATTCACACTCACATTCATACCTATGGACAATTTAGAGTCACCAATTCAAAACGTCCACATACGAAATAGGGAAGTGCGTACGCAACAAAAAAGCTGAACTAAATCAGTTGTGAAATAGCAGCATTGGACCTAAAACGTGCCCCTTTTTGGACTTTGCAGGCTAGTTAGCGTTATTTAGTGAGGTGACTAGCGTGATTAGCTTACCTTAATGTCTGGGAGCATTTGCCTCACTTTAAACGTGCTTTTAGATCCAGTCAGCATTGTGGAGCGACGACCAAAAAAACTCAACAAAAAAAGAAGGATTGAAAGAAAAAGCAGCTACCAGCTCGGTGAAGCTCCTAGTGTGAAGAAATGACATTTAAATAAGTCGTTTTTGAAGGAAAGTGTTGTCCTGCTTCCATGTTAAAATGGGACATCAAATATGTCGAATCTGCGGCAGCGGTTCTCAACCCGCGTCTCTCCTGGCTTCTCTTTTCATCGCCGGTGACACAACTCTCACTGGCCGAGTTTCCACCGTCATCCAGCGGCTGTTGATGTCAGTAGGAGCGGGGAGAGTTTACTCACTGTTGCCGCTGCTGGATCCAGCCGCACGGAATGTTTACGCCTTCGCCATAGTGGAACACTTGAAAGAGGGAGCTCCAGCTTCTTAAAGGGAAAGCACGCGCGGAAGTAGCGACGATGTGTACTCATCATTGTAGGTGACTGTGTCCTTAAATGTCCTGTACTATTTTTTTACATTTCGAGGTGTATTATCCAAAATCTCGCCTCGATGCTGGAATTTAGACAGTTTAAGAAAGCTTTTAGTAAGCCCTGCTGGGAACGCTTTGTTGTGTGTCTGTCGCTTTAATGCTAATGAGCTGTGTTTGTCCACGCCTGTCACCAAGCAACGTTATTGTGCACTGTACCCACATACTGTAAAGGTGGGGCAATACTATACATTTTGCTATCGATCAGATACCAAGAAAATATAGTGCCAGTATCGCTGATACCAATACTTTTTACTTTAATCATGGAATAATTTTGTAATGGATTTGTTGATCATGATTATAATCAAAATAAAACACAGGACAGATTTTAGGATGGTAGGCATACAAAAAAAGCACCAAGCGTCCAGCTTCCGTGCTTGCTCAGATAAGGGGTGTCCACGTGGAAAAATATACGTTAACAGGAAAAAAACATCAAAAGTGGAAAAATCAGCAGTAATCTTACAAGGATAAAGTCAAAATATTAAGAGAAAAAAGTTGTAAAAAAAAAAAAAAAAGTTGACTACAGGTCGTCATTTTACAAGCATAACGTAATATGAGGACAAAAATAACATCATTTTAGTGGCATAAAGTACAAAAATATTAAATAAAAATACTTGATTTTTTAAAAGTGATAGTGTGACAAACAAACAAAACAAAATAGTTGCAATTTTTGTAAAATTAGGCTGAGGAAAAATGTTTTTAATATTGTGGGAATAAAGTCAAAATATTTTTAATAAAGTCATAATATCACCAGAAGAAAATTTACAAGAAAAAAGTTGAAATAGTTTGAAAATTTAAAAAAATGCAAAAATAAAGTCAAAATATTTACAGAAACAGGTCGTATTCTAAAGAGGAAAATAGTCACAATTTTACAAAAGAAATTGGTAAGGCTGTGAGGGAAAAATAATATCGTTTTACTTGCGGAGGGTTGAAATATGAAAGAAAAAAATATTGTTAAAATGTTACTAGAATTTTACAATTTTACAAGAATAAACGCTTAGAATATTATATTGTAATATTATATATAATTGTCATTTTAGCAGCATAGTTGAAATATTAAATGAAAAAAAATGATATGTAAAATTTGTTATAAGCTGTAATATTGTTAGACACAAACAAAACAAAATCAAGTTGTCATTTTGGAAATATTAGCTTGGGGAAAAAGTTAAAACTTTACAAAATATTATAGGAATCAAATCAGAGTTTAGGAAGATTGTTTAAGAAGAAAATTTAAATATTTCGGAGAAAAAAACAGCAAAAAAGGGGGAAAAACGTTGGAACACCCCTGGCTTAGATGTTCTCATATCATGAGAGTTTCGTAGTGAAGCATAACCTGCCGCACCTTGCTGAGCGTCCATGAAGTTGTGTTTCAAATGCACAACAAAAGCAATCAAGGTAGTTTTTTCCAGTGCTGCACTTTGTATCAGGCGTGCCTTTGTACAAAACCCCCCCCGAAAAGTTTCATTTGAGTCTCTGTAGTACCTTTTTTGGAAGCTCCTCAGCAACTTTGGCTCCTCTTCTTTCATCCGAACGCGTGGCAAGAAACTACCACAAGGTTTCTTTTGGAGCAAAAAACTTCCTTCCTCCTGAGACAGGAAAGGAAAAGTGGCAGCGATCTCACGTCCGTTCAGGTGGGCAGACGGCACTTTTGTGCACAATAATAGCGAGGAGAGGGACGTCTGGATTTTACGGCACATGGGAAGCTGTTCAATATTACATAAGGTCTCCGATTTCTCCAACACACAAAACGCTGGGCGACACAGGACCTTCTTGCATCATCTGAGCTGCGTTTATTCAAGCCGCGCACAAAGCCGCCTGCGGGCCCCGTGACACGGCCGCAGTAAAAGTGGCGCACTATTTGGATTTTTTGAGGATGCTCGTATTTCTAATCATGTGGAAAAAAATACAAAATAAAATAGGGATTTCTGTCAATGGAGTGTTGAATTGATGAAGAACGTATTCATTATTTTTGTTGACTGTATGCCCTAGTGAACTGGAAGCAGACCATAATTAAGAGTCCTCATGATTTGGAGTGCATGAGAAAGTGGAATGGAAAATGTAGCTCTTCGACTGCAGGCATAGCTTTAAAGCGCATGCAGAGGTCGATAAACCTGCTGGGCACTGACCAGTCGTGATACTTCCAAAGCAGCTCCTGCCATCTTGTGGAGCTCAATTCAAAATGAATACACCAGGAGGTTGCCTACAGCCACAGCTGATAATGCCAACGTGTTTTGACATGGTGGTAATCGGAAGAGCTGAGACAAGGTAAAATTACCATAGCGCAAATTGCTTAAGAAGGCCTAACGGCTGATGGGATGCGGGTGTGCTAGCAGGACGAGCAGGAGGGAGGGTTCCGCTGCAGAGCTGCAGCGAGACAGCAGAGGGCAGCAGACCAAGCAGAGGATCGCGCTCTTCAAATACAATGAGAATTTATTCAAACGGTGCAAAAAAAAAGGAATAATTACAATAATAACAGCCTAATAACATTAACATGTGATCTTCTTTCTGTCCAGATTGCACGGTCACGCAGCCTCAGGGCTCTTCCTCTTTCAAGGAAACAATAAAAGGAGGAAATAACAGAAGAAACAAAAAAACAGGACAGTGGAGACAGTTTGGAAAATAATGCACCCGTCTGGTGAGACGGAAATGCCGTTTAGTGTTCATGCAACACTTCTCATCCCATGCAGAGTTTGCCACACGTTTTGTATAAAAATAGAACGTTAGCTTGGAGGAAACATTGCTTTAGCGTAGCACGCGGATTGGCTGGCTGTAAAAAAACAAAAAGGTCAAACAATAAAAGCAACAAAACCTTAAAGTCCACAAAGAAACCTATGAAATGAGATCTCTCTATAAATATACATATATATATATATATATATATATATATATATATACATACATATATATATATATATATATATATATATATATATATATATATGTATATGTATATGTATATGTATATGTATATATATATATGTATATGTATATATATATATATATTTTTATTTTTTCAATGCTATGCCATTAGCTGTGTATGATGAGCTCGTCCGCATGTTCTTTATCCCCAACAATAAACATTCTCTTTAACCCCCATTTACAAACTCTGGAAAACTTTGGGGCTTACAAAAATAACTGGGAAACATATTTTTTACATCCTTTCTTTTGCTAAAATACAAAAACCAAAAGGGAGCTTCATGAAATCTTTTGCGAGGCGTTGGCCTCCGCTCATTCTTACCTTAGAGTACGCAACGTAAAATACATAAAAAGCAACAACGCAGGCATGAAGTTCCCCTCAGCGACATGTCAGATTGAACGCTAGTGCAGCAACACAAAAAAACACAGCAAATGCTAATGCTTTTTTTTTTTCTTACAAAAAAAAAAAAACACAAAAATGGTTTTGCGAGGTGGAAAATGAGTTGGAGTCATTTTGGTTTGTGGTTTGCCAACAAATTCTTGTTACCAGCTGAGTTAGGAAGAGGGAAAACGACGACGCGGAAGTCAACAGCGCCCCCCGCTGGGCATGGCAGTGAACTGCGTACTAGCTTGTGCTTTTACTCCTGAAGCCAGGCCACCTAAAATGTCTAAATTCATCATCAAAATGATTAAATAGCATATAAAAAAACACTGAATTAGCATTAAAACACGGTAGACAGAACACATCACTGACGTATTTGAAAGGAAGTTTGGAGGCAGTGGTCGTCATAGCAACCGCGGGCGATGTGATGTTTGGGAGGAGCGACGGGCGGCAGAAGGTGACCAGAAAAACGGATGATGGCAGTGACCTACACGGACTGAGGACGCCGCCCTTGACCTTTTCTGACGGACGCGGGGAAAGTGCTTTGAATTGTGCAGAAACGGGAAACTCGTGGCGGAACCTTTGGGGGCAGTCCGGCTATGAAACAGAGAGGCTGGGTAGAGGTCCTAACTTGGGTACGGAGCGTAAACGGAGACAAACAAGACGAGCGGACACGCAAATCGGTGCTTTGGTGAGCCTCATTTCCACTGAGCGGCATTTGATCATGTTTCTGTCGTAAAAGGGTACCCAAATGTCCAACCTGACCCGGGTTGCTTTTTAGTTCCCTGTCGCTGGGGCGCCAGTCACAGTGGTACGCTTAGGTACGCCTGTGGAGGGCGGAGCTAGACGCTTTTGCTGTCCGACAACTGGTAGTAAATACGATGGAAACCTTGTACCGTTTGTTTTGTGTGTCTACTTCATTGGGGAACAAATAAACTAACCGTTGTGTTGGTGTTCTCATCAGCGGAACTGTACGCTTTGGTGGAAACATAGTTTTAGTACCCTTTGCCCGTCCCGTCTCATTGGTACACAAAAGAAAGACTCAAGTCGCAGAGTGAACCACAACAGGGTTAGGGTAGGGTGGGGGATTACATTTATGGTTAGGGGTCAGGGTTAGGGTAGGGTTTGTGATTAGTTTAGGGTTAGGGACCAGGGTCGGGGATTAAAGTTTAGGGTTAGGGGTCAGGGTTAGGGTAGGGTTTGTGATTAGTTTAGGGTTAGGCACCAGGGTTGGGGATTAAGTTTAGGGTTAGGGGTCAGGGACCAGGGTTGGGAATTAAGTTTTGGGTTAGGGTCCAGGGTTAGGGTAGGGTTTGTGATTAGTTTAGGGTTAGGGACCAGGGTTGGGGATTAAGTTTAGGGTTAGGGTCCAGGGTTAGGGTAGGGTTTGTGATTAGTTTAGGGTTAGGGACCAGGGTTGGGGATTAAGTTCAGGGTTAGGGTAGGGTTTGTGATTAGTTTAGGGTTAGGGACCAGGGTTGGGGATTAAGTTTAGAGTTAGGGTAGGGTTTGTGATTAGTTTAGGGTTAGGGACCAGGGTTGGGGATTAAGTTTAGAGTTAGGGATCAGGGTTAGGGTAGGGGGAGGGATGAAGTTTAGGGTTAGAGCTAACAACCCCACAACTCATTTGACTTTTACGATGCCGTGGGTTGGGCACACTGTGGTCAAGCGGGACCAGGTGGGGTTTACGTTTATAATGCAGGTGGGGGTGGGGTGGTCAAAGTGTCTGGAGCGTATTTTCTGGTACCTCCCCTCCCCACACTTTGCAACCCGCTGCTTCATTTTACGAGGAAACAACAACAACTAAAACGTACACTTTGGGTATTTCATTTGCCAGAAAAGATCATACCAGTCAGTGCGTTTGCATTTAGTGCTGGCGGGGCGCCTTGTCGAGAGATCTGCACGGTGCTTTCCAGTGCCCGCTGAGGGTTCGCGTGCCCCCGTGGACAAGCGTCAGGAGCGACAGTAGTCAAAGAAACCAAAAAGTCTGTGTGACATCCCTTCAAATTATAGCGCATAAATAAGGAAAGAAAGGAGCGGTGACCCTGTTTGACTGTACGTGCTGCGTATGAATGTACAGTATGTGTGGAGTATGGAAGTATGGGTGGGAATGAGTGCTGGCGCCTGTCATATACATTCTCTCCACTAGGAGGTGACAGTAGCCAGGCTAAGGAGGGAGTTTCTCTCCCACAAACACGCACACACGCACGCACATACACACCTGCATAAAAAAAAGTAACAGAAGTGCAGTTAGTTGATTCTCCCGTCAAAGGCAGTCAGAGACCACCTCATTCAGTTCTATGGGGGGGGGGGGTCTTCCTCCGGTCCATGTCTGCCCTAAACCGGCATCCTGCTCGAAAAAAAGGCCACTTGTCAACAAGTCCGGGTTCCATTCAGAACCTCTGGATAACGGGTTCTGTCTCCTTCTTCTCCCGGTAGCAGTAGGAGCAGTAGTTGCCCGTCTCGGGGTGTCCATAGTAGTTGCAGGTGGGGGTCCGACAGTGGGTGGACTGCGGGCCCGTCAAGCCACCGGCGCTGCCTAGTGAGTAGTGCCGGACCGTGGGTACGGTGCCGCCGGGCTCCAGGAAGCCGTTGGTGTAGTTCCCGCCGCTGGGCTCGCCACGGGCGTAGTCTGGCGGGTCAAACGGTGACACGGGGGTGGGGCCTTGCGAGTTATTGCACAGGGGATGGGAAGGGGGGCAGTGCCGCGGGAGGGTGACATATGAGGGCAGGCTGTTGTAAGAGGACGCGGGCAAGCCGCCTGCTAGCTGGCGCCGGGTATCGGGGTGGTGCGTGTGGAGGTGCTGGGTGACAGGGGCGGAACAAAGAGGCTGGTCTATGATGGAGGGTCGCGGGATGGGCATCACGCCCGAGTACGCAGCCGGGCTCAGGAAGGAGGTCTTGAGTTGGCTCAAAGATGGTGAAGAGTTCTCCGAGAGCTCCTCTTTGGCCTCATAAGGCCGGTAGCTCAGCTCACCGCTACTGACCAGCTCTTTCTTTGGGGGCAGCATGGCCACGCCCTTGCGCTCCGCCTCACGCCGCTGCTCCTGCTCAGCTCGGAAGCGCTCCTCCACCTCGGTGAGGTAGCGCTGGATCCTCTGCTCCCGGAGCGGATGCTGGTTGTCCGTGGTGAGCATGCCGGCGAAGACAAACTTCCTCTCGCCTTGCATGGCGGCGCGCAGGATGCCCAGGCTGACCTTGACGGCGGCGCTGTACTTGTAGGTCTCGCTCTCCGTGCTGCTGCCACCGCTGCTGCTCATGCTGCTGCCCGTCCCGTTGAGGCGCTCGCTGCCCGAAGACGGCGAGCCCTTCCCTGAATCCTCAGAGACGTGGGGGGAAGGAGAGTCATCTTTCATGTCCTTTGCCCCCCGAAACGAGCTCTTCTTCTTGATTCCGCCCTCCTTCTTGGCAAGTCCGCCGCCGGCATTCTTCCCCGTCATGAGCCCGCCAACGTTCCGCCTCAGCTTGCTGCCCAGGTTTTTGCCAAAGCTGCCCAGTTTGTTGGCAACAGACTCTGCCCTCTTCTTCTCCTTGTCCTTTTTGCTTTTGTCCTTATGTCCCGTCGGCGTTGCGCCGGCAGAGGGCGACGCCGAGGTGTCGTTCTTGGCCAAGGGCCCACCACCGTTGATCGCTGATGCCGCGGCACAGTCTCCGTTGCCGTTGGAGCTGCTGCTGACCGACTCTTTGTCCGACTCGCCAGACTCCGGAGGCGTGCGGGTGTCCTCTCCTGCAGATGCGGTGGGGGACTCGGGCTGGGCCAACGGGGCCTGCTGAAAGGAGCACAAGCACGAGTCAGAGTCAGTGGAATGGAATCGTCATCGGTGACGAGGACACAAAAACAAGGGTGATTCACTGGCTCCTTTCACACAGAAAAGCCAATGAGTCAACGTCCTTCAAGTCTACATGCTGGATTTGGATTATTTGAAGATTTCATGTCCTCCCAAAATGCTCCACACAAACAATACTGCTGGTATTTGTATTGGTGGCTAACTGAATGGAGTCATCAAGTGGAGCTAGAGGTGCAGCAATTGAAACCAATAGATTAACAGCTACTGCAGCTTTCGATTCATGCTTTTTGATTAAAAAAATGTAAGTATCCTCTGACTTCAGCCTCTCAAATGCCACAGCAGACCCATTATCTTTGTGTTTTCACTGATTTGCTCTGTCTAGAGCAAGCGTGTCCAAAGTGCGGCCCTCGGGCCATTTACAACTTTTAAAAAAAAACAAAAACAAAAAACTGCAAAAATGGAAAATTCAGCAGTTGTTTTACAATAATTAAGACAAAATATTAAGAGAAAAAGTTGTAATTCAAGAAAAGGTCGGAATTCTACGAGAATAACATAATATTAGGAGGAAAAATGGTCATTTTTGTAGCATAGAGTTAAACTATTAAAGACAAAATATTTTTTTAAGATTTTAAGATTACTTTTTAAGCCATAATTTTATGAGAATTTTTGGAAAATTAGGTTGGGGGAAAAGTTACCACATTACGGGAATAAAGTCCACATATTATGGGAATAAAGTCCAAATATTAAGAGAAAAAAAGTCATATTCCAGGGGTGTCAAACTCTATTGCACAGGGGGCCAAAACTCAAAGCCTACTTTAGGTTGTGGGCCAAACTGGACATTACCACCACACCCTACCCGGCCCCCAACTTTGTATCTTTCTTATTATTTCTCCTGAAATTTTCAACACTTGTATATTTCTGCATGTTGAAAGTATTAAAAAGCTTAAAGACCTTCTTGTCCTTTTAACCAACACGACTGGTGAATGAAGCACACTCGTACACATCACCAGTGCGCGCACACACACACACACACACACACACACACACACACGTCTGTTCGACGTTGCCAAAATAGCTGGAAAAATAATAGTTAGTATGGTCAGATTTTGAGAAAATGTCTCACTAGCACTGAGGGATTGCTTCATTCCGCAGATCACTGACACTTGGTTTGATAAGGTCCGTGAGGCGGGCCAACTCGATGCTTTGTAACAGTTCCACGGGCTGGATGAAATTGAAGCGCGGGCCGGATTTGGCCCTCAGGCCTGAGTTTGACCGATGTCGTATTCTAAAAAAGTCCCAATTTTACGTGAAAAAAACTCGGAAAAGTTTGAGGAAAAATAACGTCATTTCAGTAGCATCGAGTTGAAATACAGAAATAAGAAAAAATATGTTCTTTTTTAAAAGTCGTAAAATTATCAAAAACAAACCAAACAAAATAAAGATGTAATTTTTTGGAAAATCAGGTTGCGGAAAAAATTATAATATTACGAGAATAAAGTCCAAATATTATGAGAAAAAAAAGTCATAATATTACAAGTAGAAAATTTACAAAGATTATTTAAAAAATACATTTGAAATATTTGGAGAATAAAAAAAAAACAAAAGAGTAAAATGGTAAAAAAAAAAAAAAAAAAAAAAAAGAGCAAAGAGCAAAGTTAGTTAAAAAGTTATAACGTTACGGAAATAAAATAAAAATATTACAGGAATAAAGTCATAATATTGTGAAAGGATGAAGATGATGTAAGAAGTTGAAATATTTGAAAAATAAATAATCCAACAAAAATGGGAAGCAAAGACCGCAGTTCATACTAATAAAATGCTTTTCCACCTTTGTCACAAAGCTGAGGTGCACTTTTTCTTCAAATATATAGAACTTGCTAGCATATCTACATGTGTTGCTTTGTGCATGTATTTGCATCCTTTTGTTTTTCACTATGCGCCCTCGCTGGGAAAAGTGATCTCGGGCCTAACGATTACTCCATTAAAGGAAACAACAAGCTTCAGATTGAATAATCATTACTTGCCGCCCTAGTGGGACCATTTCCAATATGAACAACAAATGAACAATTGAAAAACAAAAGCCCGTGGCCTCCTCTGGCCGTGGAAGCGGCGTCCTTACCTCACAGGGCAGCGGCAGCCAGTTGACGGTCATGTAGCTGTGCAACATCTGGAGCTTTGCCTCCAAAGAGAGAGCCACGCTACGGAAAACGACACGAGTCACTTTTCAAATCCAAATGAAATCATTTGCATGCAAAAAGACGACGTGTCTGGGCGCACAACATCACGCTCCACTACGCGCCATCGCGATGGACAACGGCGCTAATGTGAGCGTGATCAATCACCAGTCATCCTCCGTGGGGGGGGGGGATAACTGGAAGGTTATTTCGGGAGCGGCTCTTTTGGCGCTCGAAGCTCTCTGCTCCATTCCTGGAAGCTTCTTACAGCTCATCTTGTTGTCAATGACAGCGAGCGTCTAATCTCAAGATCTACACACAAACATGCTACGCCCTGAAGGTACGGCCGGGTCGACCCCCTCCTACCTCGCTAGCATCACGTTGTTTGTGTCATCCTTGCCCCACTCCCAGTCCTTTCCGGGATCCACGGCAAAGTGCAGAGGCAGCATTTTGTGCTCCGAGTCGGTGAGCGGGATCACCACTGAAACAAAACGCACGACACAAACACCTGTCAGGACATCGGCATCACCGAGACGCCGTTCAAAGCGACAGACGCTAAAGCGGCGACAGCATTGCAAAAAAAAAAAAAACACACTACAGAGGGACAAACAGACCTTGACTTTGATCAAAACTTGGTTTGGGGGAGTCACCTTGCTCTTTGGAGCTGTCCTTCTGCTCCATGGGGACCAGGGCGGAGAAGTGCGCCTGGTCGTAGGCCAGGACCAACGGCGAGCGGTGGCACTTGGCAGTTGCCACTTCCAGAGGGAGGTAGATGCCTCCGAATGGGATGGGAGCAAAGGCTGGAGAGGGAGGGGGGGGTTACATTAATGGTGGTTAACTTGGTTTTACACTTGCACGGCAGTTGCTCATGTTAATGTTGCCTGCACACTTAAAGGAGGGCGTGTCTCTATGCAGCACTGTGGCCACAGCGGCGGCGAGGGCGGGGGAACTGGAGCCGTCCCTCGACCCCTGGCCGATCGCAACAGAGTAGGCGTGGCTGGGGAGGAGGCTGTGATTTATGGAATATTTTATGAAAAGACTCTCACGCTAGCGCCCCCACTGGCATCCAATAGCATTTTAAAATGAGCCCTAAGGTTTGATTATAGACACAGCTTGACACTGGAACAGCTTATTTCCCATGGGAAAAATGCTTTGGTGGGGTGGCGTTGCTGAATAAGGCAACCCAAACATTCCAAACATCTCTTGATCGTGTCGCTGGTCTCACCCTCTCCTCCGGAGTCCCTCAGCATGGTGTCGGCCACCACCACGATGGGCCTTTTGAGGACATGCGCCAGGACAAACACGTGGAACTCTTCTAAACTCTCGTAGACGGGCTCGTCTGAGGACTCCCCCCTGAAGACAGGGGCATTGAAAAGCATCACATTTAGCGTTTGATGGGACATGCATCAAATACCTTACATACAGCATATGAATTGTCTGGGAAGAAAAAAACCAAAAACAAAGCTTTAATAATACAGGTTTGTCTTCAAAATGGTGACGGGGCACACCCCAAATGCCCTCAGTGTATAAAAGTCCTAGTAGTATAGTGGAACCTTGGTTAGCGTCCGCCCCGGTGAGCGTGTTTTTTTGGTTAACGCCGAAGATTTATGCCAAGATTATGCCTCGGTTTGCGTGCATTCTCCATCTTGTCATGTTGATAACACACTGCATGAGTGCATCTGTGTTCTTCGTGTATTTTCATCACAAAACCCTCAAAACCCAGCATCCTCTTCGTATCCTTTTGAGAAAGCTAAAAGAAATACAACAAGAGCACAAATGGAGAAATATTATAGGAATAATGTCATAATATTACAAGTAGAAAATTTACAGACTATTTAAAAAGGAAGTTTAAATATATATATATATATATATATATATATATAAAAGCAAAGAGCGAAGTTGATGCGAATAATAAGCTTTTTCACCTTCTTTATCAAAATGCTGCTACCTGCAACTTTCTTTGGCTTCATTTTGGCTTACTTTGCAGCCTTGAACAAAAGAAAAGGAGAAGCCTTGAGGTGAGAAAGACTTCTGAAGTCAAAAAAAAAAAAAAAAAAAGGAGGAGGAAGGCGGTGTCCGCGTTGATCTCATTGCCATATCGTCTTTGGCAACAATCACGTCTTCAGTGAAAGTAAAAGCAACCTTAAATATTCATTTATCCCTTTCATTCGTCATTTCTGTGCATTTTCAAGTGTTTTCTGCATGTCCAACTATAATTGTATACTATACTACATTGAATACTACACTATAAAAACGTGTTTCGGACCAATTGGATTTATACGGTTTCTTGTGGGGAAGAATGGATTCGGTTGGTGAATGAATGACGCTAAGCGAGGCTCCACTGTGTTGTCTCGGTCCTGGTCACCTGCTGTTGACGTTGTTGCTGTAGTTGACTCTGGGCTCGCTGGAGGCCAGTTTCAGAAGCTCATTCCACTCTTTCTGCCACTCCTCCTCACTGTAGACCAGGCCGGACTGCAGAGGAAGCACACACACATTAAGAGTGTAAGACACTTGTGAAAAGGAGGGAGGAAGTACAGTAAATTGGACGGGGGCTTTGGAGAACTGCCATATGGTAGAACTTGCATTAGTGGCTCATCTGTGCTGTGACGACACGGTGTTGATGATGTGCTATGAAAAAAAAATGTTGTCTGTGGCTATTTTTGAGCAAGGTAGTCAAATGGCGATATCAAGAGCAGACCATCATTGCTGATCAAGTAGCCGACGATCAGATTAACTCATTCAATCCCAGCCATTTTTCAAACGACAAACATTCTAGACGAGTGTGACTGATATTTCAAGGCACACAAAATATTGCGTTCTACGGCTCTATAAACGTAGAACCTACCAAAACAAAGATTAGACTCTCGTATTTCATCAGAATAAAAAAGTTTGTTTCCCCCTTTTTCTGTTCTTTAGTAATCAGCAGTAGAACATACTGTAGGTCAATTTCAGGAAAATATCAGTTCCCAACAAAAAAAGGGGTGAAAAGATACATTTCAAGCAAAACTTTCACTTTGACACAATTTTGTTGCTTTTGCGACAGCTGAAATGTCGAAACAACTTTACAAACATAACACCATGAACTATTTGCAATTTTCACATTTGGAACTAAACTGTGTGTGTGCACGCGTGTGCATGCGTTAAAATTTTCCTTTGATGCGTAAACCTTTGCGTACTACCCTCCTCCACGCTCTCTCACTTCCTCCTCCCCGTCATCTATGGATAAACCCTCTCATACACAAAGCGGATTTGTTTTCGTGTTATCAGGAAAATGAGCAGCCGGTCCAATTAAGAAAAATAAATAAAATTGAAAGTAAAACCCCGACGGCAAAGGTCTGTCACAATGACTTAAGACCTGCTAAACCTGCTTTGCAAACTTTGTGACATTGTTGTGGTTGCACTCATTATGAGCCTCTTAAAATGAAAATAAGAACAAGTCGCTTGTTGAAATGTTTCACAGCACAACACGTGACAACAAAAGCGCTTTTCCTCCACCATGTCACTAAAGCAGGGGTGTCCAAACTTTTTCCAGTGAGGCCCACATGGTGAAAAATGAACGCATCCAACTTTGCCACTTTGATATTTTGTTGCTAAGAAGTTATATGAACTTCAAGGTAAAACTGCATCTCGGCTTTATCATACAGGTGAAAAAACCTGTTACTAGTATCAACTTCACTCTTTGCTCCTTTTTCCCATTTGCGCTATTTATTATAATTAAAATTATCTCAATATTTTAATGTTCTTCTTGAGGTATCTCTGTGAATTTTCTTTCTGTAATATTGACTTTATTCCCATAATGTTTTGATTTCATTCTCATAATATTCTAACTTTTTTCCCCAAACTAATTACAACTTTTTTTCCCTTTATAGAAGACTTCATTAAAAAAACTATCGCGACCCAAATTATGTTATTTTTCCTCATAACATTATATGTTTATTCTTGTAAATTTGCGTCTTTTTTCTTGTTACAATATGACTTTTTCTCTCAATACTTTGACTTTATTCTCGTAAAATTAGAGCGTTTTGCCCATTTCTACTGTAATTTTCCAACTATTTCAACATTCTTCTTTTAAAATTTCCTTTGATTGTGACTTTGTGACTTTGATTGCCGTAATATTTGGACTTTATTCTCCTAATATAACTTTCTCTGCAACCTAATTTTAAAAAGACGACACCTTTATTCATTATTTTGTTTTTCATAAAATTAAGACTTGAAAAAAAGGTATTTTTTCTTTCATATTTCAACATTATGCTGCTAAAATGTATTTTTTTCCTCATAATATTACCTTATCCTCGTAAAATTCTGACTTTTTGTTGTTAGATTACAAATGTCTTCTCTTTGACTTGTCAAATGACAGTTTGTTTTTTTTTGCAATGAAAAAACACTTTGGTCTCCCCTGCTCTAAAGCAATTATTACTTCAACCCTTGTCAAGAATAACATATCAGTATTTATTACAGGGGTTCCCATGCATTCCTTGATTAGTGGCGGCCCGCCGCTAATTAATTTTGGTGGAAATGCTCCATGTTTAAGCTCGTTTACCCGGAGACGCTTATTCTGAAACCCCTCGGTCGCGTTCTGTGATCTAACGGTGCAGGAGTCATTGCCGATGTGAGTTTTCTCACGCTTTAAGAGATCTATTTGAAGCATCAATGGCTTCTTCTATGCGTCTTATTGAGGTTCTGATATCATTACAGTATATTTAGAGGATTTTTTTCAATTTTGTCATAAGGCTAAAAACGTTACATACCATATATATATTTAAAGACAAAGCCTTGTGCTACAATTCGTTATTAGGCTCAATTTTTCACCCTTTTCTCTTTACATTGCACATTTTTTGCTGTATTTTTCCCCGTTTTTTTGGTTTGCTTTTATTTCTAAATAACCTGAGAGTAAAGCGACACTCCTCGTGTCTTTTCCGCATTCAGGTTATACTGGAAGTGCTGTTGTGGGACCGACCTCTTTGTTCTGCTGGGTGAGCTGCCACCTCCAGCGGCGCTTCAGGGCCTCCTGCTCCACGCCGTGCGACATCTGCTCCAGCAGCGCCTTGCGCAGTGACAGGTCCCGGTCGTGACAGCCCCACATACCTGGATGATGGCGGCGCCCAAAAAGTTAGTTACAGTTAGTTACACAGACCAATGTTGCATGTAGGTACACATTGTCCCCCCCCCTCTATTTTTCAACACTGCAGCCTGCCTGGTTTGGGGTCACGTGACCGTAGTACACAGCACAGGGGGCGGTGGCGAAAAAGTGACCACTAATGCGCAATACTGCCACCTATAGGACTGGACTACAGCAATATCGCTGCTGAGTGTCTTTCACTTGAGATAAATCAACTATTTTGTTATTTGTCCTGCTTTTTCTGTCACTATGGCATGAATTGTACCGTCCAGTCCAACTCTGAACCAAGTTGGCACCTTTCATCCACTGGTATTTCATGTTCAAACAATCATACCTACAGGGGATGGTTTTATTATTAGCCTGTTAAAAAAATATCACATGCAATAATATCAAAAATATCCCTAAATGTAAAAATGGCCCCCGACTTCTTTCATTTTTCAGGAAACGGCCCTGGGTGGAAAAGGTTTGCTCTAAGTGTGCTCACCGAGAGAGGCGGCGTGTAAGAGGCAGTTCCCGTCTCCGGTGGTCGTCAGGGGTAGCAGACTCTGACAGTTTGGAACCACCTTGGTCCACCAGTTGAGCCGCCCTGCAGGCAAACGGCCACACGGTCAGTGTGCGTGTTTGGGAGGTGTGTGTGTGTGTGTGTGTGTGTGTGTGTGTGTGTGTGTGTGTGTGTGTGTGTGTGCGCGCGCGTGTGTGTGTGTGTGTCCATCCCGGGACAAACTTATGTGTGATTTCGCTCACCTGCGTGCTCCAGGGCCACCATCATGGACTTCTCAATCAGGTCTCTCTCGGTGACCCGGAAGTCGTCCTGGTACATGCTGAGGTCCGGCAGCTGGAAGGTGAACTCGGGCGTGTTTAGCAGCTGCTCGGCGTTGCCGGCCGTGTGAGTGCGGGCCAAGGAGGTGGCCGGCGAGCTGGCGTGGGAGGCGGCCCTCAGCTGACACTTTTCCGCAGCTGCGAAAGGAAGGCGTTGATGAGCTGATGTGTGTAACGCCACTGGTCCGTCTGCGGCTCGAACCAGGGTACACTGGATGAGAGTCAACGCACTCACTTTGCGCCACATCATCTTGGCGCTGGAGTTCGGGCCGCCCTAGTCTGGCCTTCTCCTTCTCAGGAGACGGGTACGTCCTGTCCTCAGGGAAGGGGTACATCAAGCCCTCGGCCTGCACCTGCCGCAGCTGCTCAAAGTCACTGAGCGCCGCCTTCAAGTCCCAATTCTTGCCTGCGCAGAGAAAAGATTTGCAACATTAGGTACACCTGCACAAATGAGTCCTACCCCTTAAAAGGATGCTTTCCCAGCGCTACCTGCCAGCAGGTCTCTCGCCAGTCCTGGTTCTGCTCCCGTGGACTGGACAAAGCGGGTCAGGACCGTGTCCATGTCCACAGTCATGTGATCATGAATTCAGACGTGTGTGGTGGGCGTCCGGCGAGAGAAATATAAAAAAGGAGGAGGAAAATCAGGAGGAGAAGTCCAGCGGGAGGTGGCGGGTGACCCGGGGAGCAAAGGAAGGTCGCTTACAGCTGCACCTGGAATAACGACACACAAATGAAAAAATAGGACATTTGTAAGCAAATCTAGTTAGTGCTCAGGGCAGCAACTGGGAATGGAAATAAAAGTCAAAGAAAAAGAACAGCATGCAGTTCATTCTTGCGTGGTACACAGACGTCAGTCATGACGCTGGTTCTTGCAACTCCAGTCGCATAACACACGACAAATGCTTTTTCTCAGAAACAGAGGACAAATACCACCTCAGGGGGGAAGCAATACATTTAAAACATCTGTAAGCCGACACAGCAATACTAACGTTTAGTACATCATTATGTGGAGTAAACCAATGGAGCACAAGTCCTAATATGAGTCACTTTAAGCAGCAGTCCAAGTGTGAGGGTTTTACAAGGTGCACGGATTGAAGTGAAGTTAGCGGTGAGATATAAAACCATTAAAAGACCCCCGGTGGAAATCAATGAACCAATTTCCATTCGGAAAAAACCCCAAAAAACTCAGCAGAAGCACCGGAAGATCAATGCAGACACATTATGGAGAATGAAAGCGAGAATCCATGCATCCATGCACAGCTAGAAAAAAGGAAGCGTTACTGGAGGCGTGGGCTGCAACATTCTGAAAAAAAAATGGGGAAAATACTATTTTTTTTTGCTTAGAATTGAGATTGTGACGCTCTGGGACAATGTTTTCCACACGCACACACATTATTCGACTCCTCAGCTGCACGGTGACCTAGTGGTGAGCATGTGGCCCCACTGTAAGGAGATCAAGGGTTCATATCACTTCTGCGTGGAGTTTGCATGTTTTCCCCTTGTGTGCGTGGGTTCTCCTCCCACATTCCAAAAATACTTATGCTGGGTCAATTGGCTGGCGACCAGTCCAGGGTGTACCCCGCCTCTCGCCCAAAGACAGCTGGGACAGGCTCCAGCATCCCTGCAACCCTAGCGAGGACAAGCAGTATACAAGATGGAAGGAGGAGGAAGTGTAAAGTCCTTGAGTAAAATGCCAGCTTGTTGAGTGACTCAAGGTCACAGTTTTTTGTGCCAGTAAATGCCTAATAGCTCTCTGACTATGAGGATTCTTGAGTTGGAAACATTGTGCGACCTACAGCTTTTTTTTGACTGTACCTCAGCCTACAGTCATCTATTCCCATCCGTCCCATGGCTCATCTGGCGTTCCCACCTCGTCTCTGACTCAGTGACCCTGCTTCCACTGCGCCCTGGTGAGTCACCAGTTTACTCCTGTTACATCCCTCCATCACACCGCCTCCCCTCACAGGCACGCAGGGGGTGTTGGGGTTGGGAGGATGGACAGACCAAAGGGCCTTTTGGCGGGCCAGGACAAACGTTCTAGAGCAGGGGTGTCCAAACTGTGGCCCAGGCCATCTGTGGCCCGCAGCTTTTTTTTAATTGGCCCGCCTCCTCCAAAAAACCCAGCAAAAATTGATTTTACAAGAACTAAATGAAAATGATTTGTACTCTAACTAGAATCTAAAAAGTTGCAATTTTAAGAGAATAACGTTGTGATATTATGAGAAAAAATAACGCTGTTTTAGTAGCATAAAATTAAAATATTAAAGAAGAAATACATTATATAAGTTGTAATATTATGAGAAATGGAAAAAAAACAGCTGTAATGTTACAAGAATAAAGTCAAAAAATTAAGAGAAAAAAGTTGTATTGTAACGAGAAAAGAGAGAATAAACTCATAAGCTTATGAGGAAAAATAATTTTGTAGCATGGAGTTGAAATATTAAAGAAAAGATTTAAATTCTTCTTCTATTATTTTTTTTATAAATTATGAGAAAAATCTAAAAGTAATTTTTGTAAAATTAGGCTGGGGAAAAGTTATAATATTATGGGAATAAAGTCAAAATATTATGGGAATAAAATCATGATATTACAAAAAGAAAATTACAGTTGAAATATTTGGAAAACCAGAGACGCACTCGGAGAGCGCAGACCTCTGCCAAGTGCCAAAGTTCTCCCCCATATTGTGATTCACACCAAAATAATGATCCTACATTTTTTGGATCAGTCTTTGCTGTTTTCTAAAATCTGTTGGAAACTTGTCCTGTATTTTTTTCCAAGTGCTCTGAGCATTTTTTGTGGAGTTATATGCACAAATGGCATATATCTCGCAGTGTTAAAGAATCCTTTATAAAAACTCCCGCATCAACGCGTTGTGTTCTGCGTCCTGATTGGCTAAGGGACTGTAGACCATTGTACCATTGTCAATCAATCAGTCTCCTCTGTGCCTTCCTGTGCAGTACAGAATGCGCTCGGCTTGTCAAATTGACATAGATGTCCGATCGCTAGCAGTGTGACTCTGAAGTGCTGTATGCAAGTTTTATCCCCGACAATATCCACAACGCCAACAAAATGTTCTGCACCGTCAAAGGCACCAGCGGTCTCACCCAAAAGGCAAAGGAGGATGCTAACCATCGCTAAAAAGTTGGACTTCTGGACATGCTGAAGGATGGAGGCGCCAGGATGAAGAGGAGTGGTCAGAGGAGTGAAATACGCATGAGTCACTTAATCATTTCTTGTGTCCAACCTTGTCGGTCGAACGTTAAAATTCAAACAAAGGTTTGAATTTGAGAGTGTTTAAACAAGAGATAAATATGAGAAAATGATAATGCCTGTCTGAGAAAAGTGTATCAAGTGTATGGTGAGGGCTTTTACAGCCTTAAAACATATATAATCATTGGAAACACATAAAGTCGGCTACTTGGTGGATTTCACTTATTGCGGGCTATTTTGGGAACCTATCCCCCGCGATAAAACAAGGGAAGACTGTGTTTAAAAATATCAAAGTGACCCTTGCATCCTTTCATTTTTCACGAGGTTGCCCTCGTCGGAAACGGTGCTCTAGAAGCTTCTCTTCGCTCTCGTCACGTGCCCGGTGGTTGTTCGTGCAACGTTCTTCACGTCCGTGCTGACTGACAACACCGTGATGCCCTCAAAGTCCCTCTGAGAGAATGTAATTTGAGACCACAGAATCCAGGGAGTGGACTTTGATGGATCACACTGAAATGAAACAAGAGCCTGTGACTGCAAAGATCCTCTCACACATCACATGACCATCGTGCACAATGGCTAGGGTCACATAGACGTTACTGCACATCTTCATCTTCAACAGTACCTCCCGTCAACCAAGCGATCAACTTCAATGTGTGCAACAAAGGGAGAGTGAACGCTTCAGAAGCTGAGCTGAAATGTGCAATTATGGGAAGTGCAGGGATTTTTGGAATGTGGAAAACCGAAATAGGCACATTCGGAAGGAGCTGAGTATTTGGGCATCGCAGTTTTCATTCGATTGAGAAATGTAGAAGTAGGAATTGTCAAGCTCAAAAAGGATTTGTGTCAGGGAAAAAAAATCCATTTGTGATGTTTCTTCAATTCAATTTACAATATTCTTCAACTCAAGCGTCAGTGGAATATTCACAATGTACAGTGACATTTACAAACATGACAGAAAATGACGTTGTTCCTGAAATGCAGGGATGACAATTAAAGGTAAGAATCGTAAGGTAAGAATATGAACAGACCTCTTTAATAAATGTCACAATGTTCTGGAAGAAGCCACTTTTATGCGTGACATGACGCCTGGACGCATCCCGGTGTGTAGAAACGCATCCAACAGTCATATTTTAACTCCAAAACTTCATTTTTGTATTCACAAGTGAATGAAAATAGATTCAAAAAGCGTGTATTTAGTTAGTCAGTGGCTGATTCAGCAGCTTTAATCTCCAATCCAGACATAATTAGTGTCCCTTGCTGTTTAAAGTACCACATTTTTCAATCCATACAATTATAGTTGCACATTACTTACACCAGGGGGTGTCCAAAGTGCAGCCCGGGGGCCTTTTATGTAGAATATATTATATTCTACAAATATAATTTAACAAGAAAACTAAAAAAAAAAACAGCAAACATGGAAAAAACAGCAGTAATTTTACAAGAATAAAGTGAAAATATTAAGAACAAAAAGTTTTGACCTAGAGAGAAAAGGTCATAATTTTACGAGAATAACTTTGTTGTGAGGAAAAATAATGTCATTTCAGTAGCATAAAGTTGTTAAAAATGTTAAATGTTAAAAAAGTCATAATATTTCAAAAAGAAAATGTACAAGAATAAAGTTGAAATAGTTGGAAAAGTTTTAAATATAAACCCAGCAGAAAAGGAAAAAAACAGCTGAGAACAGCAAAGAACGAAGTGAGATGCAGTTTTTTTTCTTAAAATATATACACCTTCTTAGCAAAGTGGCCCTTGCATCCTTTCATTTTTCACTATGTGGCCCTGAATGGAAAAGGTTTAGACATCCCTGACTTACAGACACATAGTTTCCAAGGCAAAAGGGCATTACAAAGTATTACGAAAGAAAAAGCGTCCAGGATGCGCTGTACCAATCAGTTGATCTCAATGTGTGTGCTTAACTGCATCACAAATTCAACTCAAGGAATTATTGGGGCCACTAGGTGTCGCCAAAAAAACAACCTCACTTTCAACTTGAAGGGATAGTTGGGATTTTTAGACATGAAGCTGTGTGCCATCCCCACCAGCAGTGTAGTCCATCAACAGCGACGTACCCACCACTTGGTCCCTGAAGTCCAGGGATACGGCGGGAGACAAATACCATGCCAAGCAATTTGTGAGGTCTGATTTTTTTTGAGGAGGCATTTTTGTGATGCAAATGTATTACTCTTGATAAGCAAAATCCAACCACAACTGTACTTAGGGGACCCAGTGGGGGGTAAGTCGCTGTTGATGGACTACACTGCTGATGGCGATGTCATACAAATTTATGGCAAAAAATCCCAACTATCCCTTGGCAACTTGTTAAATTATATACTACATATGCAATATTTTGATGTATAAGTGGCACCTGACTACAGTATAAGTCACATGACCAGCCAAACTAGGAAAAAAGTGCAACTTGTACTTCGGAAAATACAGTAAAATAGTTGACAACAGATCCTGGGTCAGACGGGAGCGCTGCAAAACAACAACAACACAGCTTTGGCGATTACACAAGCATGTTTCCCCATCAGAAAACGATAACATCGTTCAGCCCTAATTTGCGCTCTGGAAATCGTGTAATTACGGAAAAAGTGGGAATTTTTAAATATCCATACGAGAGGCCAAAAGACAGTACAGACAGAAGCTGGAGGGCTACTATTCCACCTCAGACCCTCGGCGCATGTGGGCGGGGCTCCAGCACATCACAGACTATCGACAGCAGAGTAGCGTAGCCACGTCCAGCCAAACCACACTTCCTGATGAGTTGAATGAGTTCTATGCCCGCTTTGATACCCAAACTCCTGATGAGCAGAGAGGGTGGCTGAACCTGGGGAGCACACAGGACGCACCTCTCATGGTGACATCAGCTGATGTGCGCAGGGTTCTAAACAAAACAAACCCACGAAAAGCAGCAGGCCCAGACAACATCTCAGGACGTGCACTTCGGGTTTGCTCATCAGAGCTAGCTGATGTGCTTGCTGACATATTTAACCTGTCGCTTGCACAAGCATCTGTACCGACCTGCTTTAAGTCCACCACCATAGTGCCCGTACCCAAGAAGAGCAACGTGACCTGCTTGAATGACTATCGCCCTATAGCACTCACTCCTATTGTTATGAAGTGCTTTGAAAGAATAGTCATGACCCACATCAAAAAGAGCATCCCGGCGGCAACTGTGGACCCTCTACAGTTTGCATATCGCCAGAACCGGTCCACGGATGATGCAGTCAACACTGCCATCCACACAGCCCTTTCTCACCTACAGGGCCAGGACACATACGTCAGAATGCTATTTATAGACTATAGCTCTGCTTTTAATACAGTCTGCCCCCACAAACTCACAAATAAGCTCCTCACACTTGGCCTGTCTCCCTCCCTCTGTAACTGGGTGTTTAACTTTCTCACAGGCAGACCCCAGTCAGTCAGAGTCCACAACCGCACATCCAGCTCAAGAATTGTGAGCACTGGGACCCCACAGGGGTGTGTGCTGAGTCCACTCCTCTACACGCTCTTCACCTACGATTGCGTGGCCTCCCAGAACAACACCAGCATCATTAAATTTGCGGATGACACTACAGTCATCGGACTGATCACTGGTGGTGTTGAAACATCATACAGAAGAGAGGTGGCGGACCTCATAGCTTGGTGTCGTGATAACAATCTCCTTCTCAATACAGATAAGACTAAAGAGATGATCATCGACCCAAGAACAAGGGAAAAGGAGCCACATAGACCCCTGTTTATTGGTGAGACTGAGGTGGAGAGGGTGAAAACCTTCAAGTTCCTTGGCACACACATCAGCGAGGAGCTCACCTGGTCTCACAACACCCAACAAATTCTGAAGAAGTCCCAAAGGAGACTGTACTTCCTGAGAAGACTGAGGAAATTTGGCATGTCCACCACAATCCTGAGTTGCTTCTACAGATGCACCATCGAAAGTGTCCTTACCGCCTCCATCACTGTTTGGTACGGTAACTGTACAACACGTGATAGGAAGGCACTCCAGCGGGTGATCAAGACCTCACAGAACATTGTTGGGGCAGCCCTCCCCTCACTGCAAGACATTTATACATCTAGAGTCCTACGCAGAACACACAACCTCATCAAGGACAGCACACATCCACAACACTCATTATTCACACTCCTACCGTCAGGCAGACGCTACAGGAGTTTGAAGTCCAGGACCACAAGGCTGGCAAACAGCTTTTACCCACAGGCCATCAGGCTTCTCAATGAAGCACTCAGACACGCCACACGCAACACACACTCATAGCACTTTATTTACTTATTTATTTATTTGTATTATTTACTTGCATTAATGTCTCTTCTGTTGTTGCTTAATTTCTCGGTATTTATGTATATGTGTTTATGTTTCTTATGTTCTTATTCTTTCTTGTGTTTTTCTTTCTTTTCCTTGGGAGAATGAACAGAATAAGATTTTCATTGCATGGTATAACTGCTGTTTTACCATGCACATGACAATAAAACTCTCTTGAATCTCTTGAATCTCTTGAAGTGGACAAAGCGTGGCGCAATAATAATCGTTATTATTAATACAAAATGCTAAAGAATAATGTGCGTATCTGACAGGTTTCGTGCAGTTCCACATGTGAAACGAAGGACAGCGTGAGCAACCGGGCCGCCGCCAAGCGTCTATGCCCACGCCACCGTGATTGAGGTTTTCTGTCTGGCAGGAGGCGTTTATGTAACAGGAGCTGCTGACGACACGTGGGAGAAAGGCCAGGATCAAGCGAGGGACAAGAGGTCACCTCTGCCCGCTGCGTCAGCCCTTGCCGGGGCCGCCAGGGGTCACCTGACTGCTGAGGCTGGCTTTCGGATGAAGGCAAGGAAAACACTCACGGAATTCATCTTTGCATTAGTGGCCTATCTCAGCTCAACAGAGCAGAGAGGCTCTTTGACTAGCGTTTACGCCGCAGATGCTTCAAAATGGAAGAGCACTGCTGTCATATAGAGGATCTTTGACTAACATTTTTGCAGCTGATTATTAAAAATATAAAGATTCTTCGGCTAGTGATTTTGCAGTAGATTTCAAACAACAGCAGAGCGTCATGTTGAGGATCGTTGACTAGTGTTTTGCAGTAGGTCCTCAAAAATAGAAGAAAACTCCTGTCATATAAAGGATCTTAGTCCAGTGATTTACCAGTAGGTCCCTAAAAACAGCAGCTTGCTCTTGCCATTTTGAGGATCTTTGTTTTTGTTTTTTTTGTACAGTAGGTACTTATACAAATCTGAATGCTGCTGTCACAAAGAGGATCTTTGACAATGCGAAAGATCTTTGACTAAGCTGTTTGCAGTAGGTCATTAATAAACAGCAGAGCGCTCCTTTTGCAGCAGATTCCAAAAAACAGCAGAGCACTCCCGTTATGTAAAGGATCTTTGAGTAGCATTTTTGCAGTAGGTCCTTAAAAAACAGCAGAGTGCTCCTGTCATATAGAGGATCTTTGAGTAGCATTTTTGCAGTAGGTCCTTAAAAAACAGCAAAGGGCTCCTGTCATGTGGAAAATGGTGAATTTGCAGTACAACCGAAATCTGAATGCTCCTGTCATATAGACGATCTTTGACTAACACTGTTGCAAGTAGGCCCTTAAAAAACAGCAGAGCGCTCCCATCATGTATAGGATCTTTGCACTAATTCCTAATGGGAAAAAAGCTGCATTAAAACATGCGGGAAAGCGTTTGCTCATTAGCAAACTTTTTCTGTACATTCCCTGCTGGGAAAAGCCTACACGGAAGAAGGGAAAATAAAAACAAAGGTGTGTTGAAACGGTGTCCTTGGGCGAGTCAATCTGCGGAGCTATCTGTAATCTGGTTAGCGCCTGAGCCCCCGTCTGCCTACAGCGAGCCGTTACGTAAGAGGGAACGCTACAGCGCTGTGAGGAGGATGAACACCACCAGCTGAGGAATGCCGGAGGAGAATGAAGAAGTGCTTTGCAGTCACCGCCGGAGGGCCTTGCTGCATCTTTGATTTACGAGGAGAGGCTTGCATCCTGCCCGACACGACCAGATCAGGACTGAAAAAGTCCTGTCCTGTCCTACTCGTCTTTAACAGCGTCTGTGTTGTTGTATACGATCACAGTACAACACGCTGCCGCTCTCCAAAGGCCTTACATAATCCTACAGCATTGCATCTTAAATAGTGCCTCAGGCTTCAACTCGGAAGGCCCATGCACAGACGCTGGTGCTGCAAAGGCACTCAATGAGCTTTCTCTCCTCTCTTACTCTCAAAATAAAGCATTTGCCAAGTCTGTTTTACTCATTTACTCAGCATTTGGGGGGGTTAAGGACAGCCCAGACAGGGCGACTACACTTTTCTATAAGGTTGGCAGGTCTGTCGGTGTTTTATTCGGAAAGATAATATCTAGAGGGGTGTGAATACTTGCTAAATATAACAACAAAGTCGCTAAGGTGGCAAAACCAATCCCTCCTGCATTGTCTTCTTATTCTCTGTCAGAGCAGGTGCGTATGAGGCGTGTTAAGAAACGGAGTATACGATGCCATCTACTGTACGGAGTTGGAACGACAAGCTACATTCACAGACAGTCCCGTTATAATGTGTTTATGAGTGAGGGCCAACAGGTAGCGTTAAATCTATTTGTGGAGACCCGCTGCTGTTGTTGCACAATAGATGTCAAACACGCAGCATGGAATCATGTCAAACCAGAGGTGTCCAAAGTGCGCTCAGGGGGCCTTTGGGCTGTTTTTTCTTGGCCCGTGAAACTAAAACGAAAAAAAAAGGAAAAATCTGGAGCAATTTTACAAGAAAAAAAAAAGTTTAAAAGAAAAAAAAAATATTAAAAGAAAAAGTTGTAATGCAATGAGAAAAAGTCTTAATTTTAATAACATAACCTTATGAGGAAAAAGAATGTCATTTTAGTAGCACAAAGTTGAAATATCAAAGAAAAAAGTTGTTTTTTTTTAAAGTCAGAGTATTATGAAAAACAAACAAAACAACATAAGTTGCGGAAAAAGTATATAAAATATTATAGGAATAAAAGGTAAAACCTTAACAAAAAAAAGTCGCAATATGACAAGAATAAACATATATGAGGAAAAACAATGTCCTTTTAGTAACATAGAGATGACATTTTAAAGAAAAAATATAAATATTAGGAGAAACAAACAAAACAAAATAAGGTAATTTTTGGGGAAATTGAGTTGTGGAAAAAGCATACAAAATATTATAGGAATAAAAACAGCAAAAATGGGAAAAAACAGTTGTAATTTTCTAAGACAAAAAAATAAAGTTGTAATTTTTGGAAAATTAGGTTGCGGAAAAGTTATAATACTATGGGAATATAGTCGAATTACAAAAAAAAAATTACATTTGGAAAATTAAAAAAAAACAGCAAAAATGGTAAAAGCAAAGTGTAGCTGATGCTAATAATAGGCTTTTTCACATAAATCACAAAGCTGAGATGCAGTTTTTTTCTTGAAATATATCTTAACGTCATAGCATATCTAATACAAAACTTCAAAGTGGCCCTTGCATCCTTTAATTTTTCTGGGAAAAGTTTGGACACCCCGTGTTAAACAGCCAAAAGCGATACAAGGTTTTCATTGGACAATCACATCTGCAATCAAGGAGGCCATTGCAAGAGTGTCAACCTCAGCCCGCCGGAGAGGACGTGGACTGTGTCAATCTTTTCACTGGGACAGAAGGAAGCTCTGGACCAAAGAGCCCACATGTGGACCACTTAAGTCCACCCCCATGTCTTTCTTTTTAAAAACATCTCAGTGTAGTCCCTCTCCACGTATCAAGATGAATAACTCCCCTCTCTGCAGTGTGCACATTCCACGCCTGACCAAGCATGAACACACACTCGGCTGATGTCAGAGATTCGGCACCCTGGCCACCCCTGTGCCCCCCCCACCCCACCCGGCCGCAAGCCACCGGGGCCGGTCAGGTCCCAATGCAGTTGGGTCACAACACAAAAATCTGCCAAGTCCAACTTCCCTTTCATGGCGTCCTTATCCGCACTGCTGGCTGGGAAACATCCACACGTACTCAGCGGCCTTGGTCTTTGTGTCTAGCAGAGCTGGGGGAAGACCAGCCGCAAACAGCACATAATGAACTTAACCTCTTGTTTTATTGAGCTGCTTTGCCCACGCGTGAGTCAACACCAGATTAGCGCAGCTTTTAACTTTACGGCTGAGCCACTGACACTAAAATAAACATTAACTATTGCAAAAAGAAAGTGAGCAAACAGTTGAGTGTGAGGCTGGAGTGTGTTGTTCATATTGTTCTGACTATCAACGCCGGCAGAAAATAACCCCACAATCTCACTAATTATTCCATTCACCTGTTTGAGGCACTCTAAAAATATGCAGGGGTGGGGGAGTCATACCCGCGCGTAGGGACAAAAAGTGCTGGTGAACGCCTAATTCATCACTCGGAGCATATTAGCAATAGCATTGTCTCGAAGAACCTGACGAGCAACTCCACACCTCAGACCTCAGACCAGACATGAAGAATTTGTTCATTAGACCCACCACGCGAGGTTTACTGTAGACAAGACACTCTTTCCATTCGTCTGTGAAGATAACACAAGCCATGACGGACTACGTCTTTCCCGTTTTAAATGAGCAGTTTAGCATGCCTGTCATACAAGTGTAAAAATAAGCAAACCACCGCAGGGCTGTCTTCCACTAAGAATTTTCATAGTTGAATCTGATTTGTTAGATTTTGTCTATAGTCGACTAATAGTCCATTTTTTCCAATTTTATTAATTTTATTACAAAAACAAAGACATTCTTTGTGAAAATGTACGCCCCTGTCGTCAGAATGGTAGAATCTTGGTCATGAAATTTTCATATGATTTGCCGACGAGATTGATAGTCGAATCAAGATTCCTACGCATCGAATCGTTGAATAGTCAACAACTCTAAAACACCCCTAAGCCACTTTTAATATGAAGATGTAAAGGCAGACAGTACAACACTGGCAAAGGGTGTAGTGCAGGGGCGTCAAACTCGTTTTCAACATGTGCCACATCGCCTGCAACTTGGGGTGTTGCAAGACACTCAGTTCACCAGACAGGACGATATTCCAGATTGGGTCTACAAGAATGAGACAAGACGAGACATTACTTACTTACTAAGAAAAGTAGAATGAAAAAATAGGCAAATACATGAAAATATGTTGCAATCTACTCATTTAATTTCTACTGCGTTACAATCTCCTGCACTCTGTGTGTATGCCACCGGCCCCGCCTCCTCCCATCGAGACAGAGAGAGGGCTCACTCCATTCATGCCATTGTTCTATGGAACAAACATGCCAATGCGCTGAAACCAATGCACAGAATGAACCTCCTCTTGCCTGTTTGGAGGCGGGGGAGACGAGGAAAACAGACACGGATGCAGATGGCAATATATTGAAAAATCAAGTTCATTTTCATTTATTGTGTGATTAATTCATTTATTATCGTCCCTGCCTTAGTGCCAACAAGACAGTTTTTTGCAGAACTAGAAATCTTGTCATGTTTTAATCTCGTGTGATCATGTGACACCACTAATTATTACACATTTGATTATTGTATTATCATTTTCATTTAGTTATGTTTTGCTAACAAACATACATTGAAATCAGAAGTCAAGGTGCGACAGAAATTTGAGTACATAAATATTATTAAGTAGTATTAAGTAGTATTATTAATTTTTAAATGGGTTTTGACAACAAAAAACTCCAATTGCAGAACAAATACATTGAAGAAAAAAATTAAACGTATTTTTAATTTTTTTTAAATGATTTTATTGTTGTTGTTTTTTTAAATATGATATCATAGATAAAACATTTCAACAAAATAAAAATGGAAAAATTCACAAAATGAAATGAATTTTGTAAAAAGTGTGTTTTTGACGTGCATTATTTCCAGGCTTTCGCGGGCCAAACACGGCGGGCCAAATCTGCCTCGAGCTTGACACCCGTGTGCAAAAGTGATTTGCGTCACGACTGCACACAAGCTTAAAAAAGGATGCAACCAACCGTTAACAGTCTCGCTTAACTTTCATAACAAGTGACGACAGGGCCGTCCGCCGCACACTTTCCATGCTGCTCTGTTAGGCACGCCAGATCAAATGCAACCTTGGCCATGAAAACGGCCACAAGGTGCACGAGTGCATTTGACAAGAGCTTGGCATGGATCATCTGCATGTATTTATACGCTCGACAGCAAGGAGGAAGTGGAAGAGCATGGAAGAGTGCAGCGTGCAGAAGGTTACGCATTGTAGGGAAATTTTAACGCATGCATACGCACACACACGCGTGTGCACGTGTGCACACACACATCTTAGCTCCAAATGTGAACATTGTAAATACTTCACGGTGTTATATTTGTATATTAAATGAAATTATATTCATCATATTATATTATATTTGTAAATAAATTGTTATTTTGATTTAGTCACCCCTTTTTTTGTTGGGAACTGATATCTTCCTGAAACTTTTCTGCCGCTGATTACTACAGAATAGAAAAAGGTAGAAACTAACTTTTTTTCTGAGGAAAGATCAGAGTGTAATCTGTCTTGTGGTGGGTTCCATGTTTATATATAGCCATAGAACACAATATTCTGTGTCCCTTGAAAGGTCCGTCAAAACCGTAACAAAATTCCCGGTAGTGAAGGTACTGAAGTGTTTAGAAAAATGGCTGGGATTGTAAGAGTTAAAATTGCTGGGTGGTCATACAAAGTGGCGATCGGAGCCTGCAGGGCACAACACGCGGACTGGAACGCCTCCCGCCAGGCCAACTGAGCGCCGTCGCCACTGTTTATTCACCACGTCTGGGGCACTGGGGTCACCGTGCTGCAGCGAGAATTAAAAGGGACGCTTGTTTACATTAGTAACTAATAAAACTAATGAGAAAAAAAAACAACCATAAACTTGAAATTAGCTGACGGAAATCACGTATTTAATTTGGCTGTTGGTTTTCTCACAACGCAAATAACAGCAGAAAAAGGAATTAGTATTGAATGGTATTGAGTGTTAAGCAGGCAATGCAGGAAGACACTGACACGGAAACCCACCCCCCGCCTGCCTTCTCACCCCACTATTTGAGAAGCACTGGCCTAGACAAGACGTACAAACATCCACACACCGAGCACTTCGCACAGGATGAACATCATTTAGCTTTTATGATATCCTGTCTGATGCTGCCGTCTTAATGCGCTGCCTTTACATAAATCATACAGAGCATGTCAATATTTTACACTCCAACACATTTCTTATGCCAGGGGTGTCCAAACTTTTTTCAGCGAGGGCCACACATAGTGAAAACTGAAAAGGATGCAAATTTGCCACTTGAATATGTATATTTTTTTGATATTTTGTAAAGCAAAACAAGTAGATATGCTCAAAAGTTCCATATGTTTCAAGAAAAGAACAATTTTTAGCATCAACTTCACTCTTTTCTCTTCATTCTTGCTGTTGTTTTTATTTATTTTCCAAATATCTCACCATTCTTCTTATATAATATTACTACTATTAGGATTTTTTTTTCCATGATATTTTTACTTTATTCCAATATACTAACTTTTTCTCAAAAAATTAGAAATTGATTTTGTTTTGTTTATTTCTCATAAATTCTCCTAAAATTACAGCTGTTTTTTTTTAACTATTTCTATTTTCTACTTCTAAATTATCTTCTCATAATATTAAGACTTTATTCCGATAAAATGTCACCTTTATTTCCATAATATTATAATTTTTTCCCCCCAACCTAATTTTCCAAAAAGTCCAACTTTATTTTGTTTGTTGACTGTTTGTTGTTTGTTGAAAATAACATCTTTTTATTCATTTTTTCAACCTGCTACTAAAACAACATTATTTTTCCTCATATTACGTTATTCTCGTCAAATTAAGCATTTTCTCATTAGACATTAGACAACTTTTTTCTCTTAATATTTAGATTTTATTCTTGTACAATGACTGCATATGTTTCCATTATGCTGTTTCGCTCTCTCTCTCTCTCTTTTTTTAAAGTTTTATTGTTAAATTATATTTTTACACTGTGCCGTGGGCAAAAAAAAAAAAAACAGCCTTGGGCCGAAAATGGCCATCGTGCCACACTTTGGACACCCTCGTCTTCTGCACTGACGTGATAAAAAACTCGCAGAACAGCAGCAAAAATGTATCTGAGTGGTCCAGAAACAAAACAAGAGATTGGCCGCGCCGAGGCTTACTAGACGAACGCTAAAGCTGCTCATGTGAATCCCCACGTGCCGCTAGGTCGGTCCTGGGATGTTGCGTCATTCCTTGTGTGATGGCACGCTGGGTGGCGCTGGGCTTCTCGTCAAGGCCGGGATTAGGACTGATGTCTCGGATCACGCGGGGCTTCTTGTCTGGACGGGAAGCTACGGCTACAAGCCTGAGAGCAGTACAGTTTGGAGTACGTTGCGTACTTTCCCCTAGTGTTCCGAGCAATAATCATCGCATGTATTGCATAGCACACACACACACACACACACACACACACACACACACGTTAGACAGGTTGTTTTAGGTGCAATTATTATTAATCCACACCCCGGTACCACAGCATGCAGCCCGACATAGTTTCATATCTGACGGAGCAGCAATGTGTCGTCACATTTCTGAGTCCCTACATCCTGCCAAATAATGAGAATAAAAATGTAAAAAGCCCCGGGGCAACCGGAGAGGTGAGGCTGCTGTGTCACAAGGCTGGCAAGGTAAGCAGCCAGAGGGCTGAGGTTGGAGGAGGGTCAGAAGTCAGAAGCTTTTTACAAGCCGGCCATTGATCTGACCTTCATGTGGGCCGAGGAAGCTTGTTTTTCCATCTCCTCCAGTGAGCAAGAAGATAAAAAGACTTACGGGAGATAAGGAAAAAAAATGAACAAAACACGTCACAAACAGCCCACACGATCTCATGCTTTCAACTACAAATGCATGGATGGAAGACGACCAACATGTACCCACATGGACACCCTCCAATGTTTTCCTGACAGTGAAACTGTTGCATTGGAGGGGTAAAAACGCAACGCCTACGTGACAAAATGCGCTGCTGACACTGCCAAGAAAGCACGCCGCTTAGGGAAACAGCGGGAAATTGAACTGCAAAATCCACATCAAGTTAAATGGAGGGCCGGGGGAAGCACTTCAAAGTAGGGTTGGGCGAGATGGACCTTAGCATGTATCACAATATTTTTGGGATGTATCACGATAAGACGATATAATGAAATTCAGCGGAGTCTTGTGTAAAAGCTACAAACTTTAACCCATATGATTAAATACACTTCAAATTGTAAAGCACATTTATTGATTTGTTGGTAACAAACTGCGCAATGCAGCAAGTGCATTTAGTGTCTACCAAACTAGATCAGTGCAAAGTAATCAGAATTCAAGTGTCCAGTTTAGTAGCAACTGCGGACTGCAAAAAAAAAGTAATACGGCAATTCAGCTAAATATTGCCCTTTTCAACTGATTATAAAGGCACCGTGTCTTTGGCTAAATAATACGACAACGTCACGCCACCATTTACTTTTCTTGTCGTCAGGAAGGCGAGACATGCTCGCTGACTGTCTCACGCTTCATGACACACTCTTCCTACCCAACTCTGTGTTTGCGCTTGAGATGGTAGAACGAACTAGTCGTGTTCCTACCTTTTGCCATCGCTTTGCAAACTTTGGATATTGTGATCTCTTGCTGCACATCTGCTCCATCGAAACCAAACCGCGTCCATATTAGAGGTACCTCCCCGTTTAGTATTTATTGATTAGTCAAATGAATCAATGATAAACTGCTCAAATTGTGCATTTCAGCTACTATTTGTAGATTTATCCTCAATGTTTATGATTTCCTATTGAACGTCTCCGTTTATATTCTATAACGCTTGTCCTCCTTAGGGTCACAGGGATGCTGGAGCATGAGATCTGCTTCTTCCTAATTCTTTTCAGACATGTTCAATTAGGCCTGCCACCATCATCAATAAATCAATTAACCGCACGATAAATAAAAACCAACTCGATAATTTTGCCCGCCTCGATATATTGACATGTGCATGCCGTGGTTCCGAAAGTCCTAACACCTCATTGTGCACGCATTTCGCTGCATCCGAAACATGTACTTTGACCAAACTGCGACAGGACGTTACACCTCATTTAAGGTAAACAGCATATTCCACACACAGTGTCGCTAAAAGTCAATCAAGGAAGTGTATATGCAATTAAGCTGACGTCTGCATTGAGACACAATGTGAACTTCAGGAGTATTTCTGGGTTATTTCTCCGTTTTTTTTGGTCAATATTCACAAAATAAGAAAAGTGATACTGATTCAAAATCAGAAATATGGGGTAGTGTCCGTGGTACGCATTGTGTTTCAATTTTCTACTGAACTATTTTAGCTAATCGGAACTATTGCTTTCCATCATGTCTCTGCACTCAAATAATTGATTTTATTTAACTGCTCTTGATTACAACGTTATATAATTTTGAGAAATTAAAGTTTATTGCTTTTGATACAATATTATGCCATCCATTATCATTACATTAATGAAAAAATTGTCTCAAAATTATGTTGACAATAATATCGTTTATCTGCAATAATTTTTAGGCCAATTATCATCCAGCAAAAGTTATCGTGACAGGCCTATGTTTAACTACGCCAAAGCAAGCGCTGTTATGTTAGAACCTTTTTGTTCACGTTGTTGCTGCAATCAGGCCGAAGAAAAAGCAAAACGGACAGGCACAAGTTGCCCGTTTGATGCTCAAGTAAGATCACGCACGACTACACTTAATAATAATATACATATTAATTGTTAAATGAGACTAAAATGAGCACTATTATCTTAGGGAAAACATTTTTTTTCTACTGGACACCATGAGGTGTGTGGGGGTCTACCTAATAAAGTGTCTGAGAACTCCAGTGGGCAAAACATTGACTTGCTAAAGCATCTGGAGTGTTGTCTATCACACTTTTAATACAAATAAAAAGACTAACTCATGACTTGCTAGCTATCAACAGAAGTCAAAGCTATTTGTGTGCTGGACTGTCTTGCATCAACACATTCACATTAACTTGGTGTGCAAAAATCACTTTTTTAACATTTAGACACTGCGGGGGCGGACTTGGCGCTGCTTTGTGTGAACACCTGACACACACGTACGCACACACATGCACACACAGTCTGTCCCACTAACCTGAGCAAGTGGAAGATAGCTGCTTACTTATTAATCTGACCGTGTTTGCGAGCTCTCTCTCGTGGGAATGCTGTCAAAAGGGACTCTGAAAGTGACACTGGATTCCTCGCTCACACACACACACACACACACACACACACACACACACACACGCGCACGCACAAACACACACACACACACACACACACACGATCTTAAATGAGCAGCTGTTTGAGGGGAGTGTCCAACCAGAGAATCAAATTTAAAATTTCATAGCCTGGGCTTTGCTGAAGCAGCAGGCTTCCCCTGTGAAACACACACACACAAACGCGCGCACACACACAAACACAGAGCGCGTATAATCCCCGTTTCTGATCTTATGATGTGAAACATAGTTATTATGGTAAAGGAAGAAGCCATTTGCCGGACTAAGCATGGTTGGAGCGTCCATGACTGCCCTGAACTTACTTGTCTGCTTTGTTTGGCCTCGGCTTCAGCAAGTACGTTTCCTATCTAGTCATGTGATCACACTGTTGCACGACTGCGCTATGGACGGCAGGACAAAGTACAACAAGAACGTAGCTTTTCACACGAGTCGCGTTGACGCGCGTGCGTGAGCTTGACAGCTTACAGAAGGTTGATGTGAAGTGTCTGCCTCACAAAGTCCTGCAGAAACGTCAACCAACGCTCCTGAGGTCATACAAATCCCAATGAGCCTCATAAATCTACTCTTAAAGTCACACAAAACTTTTGACAGAATGCTCCTGTCATTTAGAAGATCTTTGGCTGAGGAGTGCTGCTGTCATATTGCGGATCTTTCACTAGCATTTTTGCAGTGGCTCCTCAAAAACAGCAGTGTCATTTGATAATCTTTGACTGGCGTTTTTGAGGGAGATCCTAAAAACAGCAGAGCGCTCCTGCCATATAGAAGATCTTTGACTAGCCTTTTTGCAGTACATCCTCAAAAACAGCAGAGCGTTCCTGTCATATAGAAGATCTTTGACTAGCGTTTTTGCAGTACATCCCCAAAAACAGCAGTGTGTTATATATTGAAGATCTTTGACTAGCATTTTTGCAGTAGGTCCTTAAAAACAGCAGAGCACTCCTGTCATATAGAGGATCTTTGATTCGCCTTTTTGCAGTAGGTCCTTAAATATAGCAGAGCACTCCTGTCATATAGAGGATCTTTGAGTAGTGTTTTTTTCAGTCACTTCTTAAAAAGAAGCACAGCACTCCTGTCTTAGAGGATCTTTTAGTGTTTTTTTTCAGCCGATCCTTAAAAACAGCAGAGCACTCCTGTCATACAGAAGATCGTTGTCTAGTGTTTTTGCAGTAGATGCTTAAAACAGCAGAGCACTCATGTCGTATAGAGGATCGTTGAGTAATGTTTTTTTTCATACAGAGTATATAGGATCCTTAAAGCTCCAAAGGAAGCAGCAGCAGCATCATCAACATGGCGTGTTAAGAATAACATGCATTGTTGTTAAAGACTATTTAACTGTTTCCTATTCAGACAGCTTAACTTGTTTTTACACTTGAATTTGCCTGTGAGGTCAACAAACGCTTACTTCCATGATGTCTTATGGAGGCGGCGTAGCACGGCTTCTACCCTGGAGGTTCTATTGCTGCTGTCGTCACAAGTGAACATGCGGGCTGGCAAAAAGACGGCATCGTTCCTCACGTGCGCCAAACTGTTTTCACGGCAACGCAATAATATACAGGAAGTACTGAATAATATACAGGACGTATTGAATAATATACAGTACCTATTGGGTAATATGCATAGGAAATACTGAGTAATATACAGTACCTATTGGGTACTATGCATAGGAAATACTGAGTAATATACAGTACCTATTGGGTACTATGCATAGGAAATACTGAGTAATATACCGTAACTACTGAGTAATACCGTACCTACTGAGTAATGTACAGTACCTAATGAGTCTTAATACCTGCTGAGTAATGTACAGGAAGTGCTGAGTAATATGGAGGAAGTAGATTTCTCATACAGGAAATAATGTTATTACAATTAATCTGTTCCAGGGTCAAAGTGTCCCTGCCGTAAGTCATACCGCTACTGGTCTGACTGCTTTGAAACCTGCTGACATTTTTAGCTTCCTGTTTATATCCTTGCTGCCGTTCTATTCACGTAAGTCTCGCACTAAAAGGGCAAAGAAAATGCAAAATACAGCTAAACTCCTGTCATACGGAAGATCTTTTCAACACAACACAGAGGAGACGAACGAAGAACTGTTAGGGCCAAATTTGTGCGTGTCGTGCGACGCGTGTCTTGCGATGCTAGAAAGTTGAAAAATGTTCAACTTCTCATCGCCGTCAACAGGATGAGGACCAATGAGCGGATAGGATGCTAGTCAGTATGCTATACTTGCCATGTCAGAGTTCCCGGAGCTATTTGACATTTCTAAAAAAAAGAATATACTGTAGAGATATAAAGACAAAAGCAGCGGCTTGGGAACTCGTTGGCGCCAGAGTAAACATATCGTGTAAGTTTACATCAATTTACACTGACATTTATGCAAATTTATCTTCAACACAAGCACGAGCCGATACTAGCAAGAGTCCTCGATTAACACCGGCCGCTTTTCCTCCTCTAGACTACCTAGACACCCCGAAATTCCCTCCACATCTGACAGCCAATCAAACCGTGGGAGATTCGTACAATTCGCTCTGGATGTGAATACGTCGCTCACCGCTGCAGCTGGTCACAATCGCTTGTCTCCTCCCGTGTGCATGGTGTCATCTGCGGTGGCGATAAATTTTGGCAATCGCGGTCGTTTGCCACCTCCGGTGTGTGGCGCCCGCAAGTCACCAGGATATTGATTGTGACACATGGAGCACATGGCGCATGATATCACAACACAGTCCAACTAGCCGTGTATAATCAAAACATAGAATGTGAGCTAATACTTTACCGATAAATTGGTGGTCTGTTGTCTGCTTTTGGAGGGTGTGTCCCGTTAGGTGCATCGTTGGCTGACACATGCTACCTGTTTTTCTCTCTTTAGAACGCGCAGAAAAGGGAAAGACATGCGTGGTCGTGTTTCACATAAGGATTGTGGATGGTGGGCAAAATTCCGAAAAAAAAGCGCAGTTTTCCTTTGAAAACAGCCAAGCACTCCTGTCACGCAAAAGATCTTTGACTGGCATTTTGACGGTAGATCCTTAAAAACTGCAGTGTCATATGCAAGATCTTAGACTAGTGATTTGCGGTACATTCCTATTAACAGCACAGCACTCCTGTCATGTAGGGGACCTTTGACCAGTCCTTAAAAACAGCAGAGCGCTCCTGTCATATTGAGGATCTTTGACTCGTGTTACCGTAATGCTTTTCTTCATCTTTATTTCTGACTTTTAGTGGCGACGACCATAAATTGATGAAGTAGAGGTTTTCGGATGTGACGGAGCCTTGCAATGACATTATATACAAAATAAAAATAACAGCAAAGAAAAACGTCCTTAACTTTGTAAAAATGTGGCCAGCAGGACAAGTTAAACACCCGTCCAGTACACTGGTGGGCGTTGTACCTTCAACAAGCACAGTAAACTAGTGGGTATTGTACTATCTTGCCAATGTTGACTTTCTCGGCTAGAGTACTGCGAGAGATGACTTTAAGGCTAATCTGATCCTAGCCGATCTTATCCTATTTGGTCTTCTCCTAGCTGCGGTCCAGCACTCTGCAGACATGTCATGGTGGGCCCTGTCCGTACAGCCATCTGTCCTACTTTTGCTGTTTGTGACAGTTTGCCCTGCCTGTTGTGTCCTGGCAAACAAAAGGGTGCAAGTTGTGAATAATTCAACGTGTAACACGGCCCCCTCCTGCTAAGGTTGCGACGTGCCTGCATTTTCACAAGTCATCCCGAACCCTCAGCACTGTGTGTCTGTGTGGGCCCAATTTGACAAGAGGATGCACTTTTTATTGCTTCTTCATCTGACAGCAGCTCTGTCTAAACAGTCTGACGGGCCAAGCGCGTCTATTCATGACTTTAAGTCAGTTACGTCATGCACATAAGCATTGTCACACTTGCTGCATCGTGACAGCTGCTGAAACAACAGTTTTTACTTCTTCGAACGTAACAATAAAGTGACGTTTAATGCGCGAATGCGCGGCCAAAGGGGACGTTGTGTGGAAGCTAACTTGGCGATACTGCTATCTGTCAGCGATACAACCAACGGCTTTGCCCTATATAGTCTGTGTGTGTTTAAAGTTAGACATTGTGAACGTTGTTGTAAAAAGATGAAAGAAAAATGCTTATATAAACGCATGGGGGGTCGATGGGGGGTTTACATGTGGCCGTTCCTACGAGTCTAGCAACTTTACGAACACGCAGTAAGATGTAAGTCCATCTAAAAAGATAAATGTAATCGGGCATTCTGTTAAGGTTGATCGTCGTCGTTCGGTGAGCAAGTGGCTACTTCAAGCTAATCAGCGGCTAGTGTTAGCCGTTAGCTAAACGTTGGATAATGCCCCAAACTGTCTTCTTACCTTCAGCGACGTTTTCATCCTCCCCCGATCTAGTTCCACTACTCGAGTTCACACTCGTCGGTGACACGTGTGCTTCCAAAAGTAAACAATTATCAACTTTAGGGCATCTTCTTGGGTGGAAGTGAGCGTACAATCCCAAACCGGACCACCAGCGACAAAGTAATTTCCACTCCACTTACAACAACAACGTCAACATAGACCTTTGCGCCCACCCACCGAGAGTCAGCCAATCAGAAAAGGGAGCTTTTTCCGGTGACACAAACATCGACCAGTAGGAAATGGCTGTAAATTTGATTGATCGCACACTCAGCCAATGAGAAGGACAGTGAGTTAACAGCTGGCTACCGATTGGTTACCAGCAAAAAGGGGCCAAGAGGGTGTTTTTTGCCTTTAGCCTATGACCGCATTAGTGCTCCAGAGTGACAGGTGCTGCACTTGACAAAAGCTCTTCATTGCCAGGGTGAGGTCATCCAGAATGATGCAAAACATGCATAATCATTGCACACATACCAGCACACCTTGTCCATTTAAAAAAAATTTAATGTTGCCAAAGTCATATAAAACAAAAACAGTCTGGCACAATAAAACGCATACACAGAGATTAACAGGAAATGAAGAGTCACAACATGTATGGCCAATGTTTAACCGGTATGGTTGACTGGAGATCCTTCTGGCGCTTTCTACAGCAGCTTTAGCAAAATACAAAAATTGCTGTTACTGACTTTTTAAGCCAACCTCCACCTTGAAGTTATCCTCTAATCTAATCAATTGAGACCATGAGAAATGCTTTAAAAAAAAAAGGGGGGGGGAGGGAAACACAAAATATTCTTTATGAGAAGACGGCCATGTGTCAAGGACATGTCCTTTAACGCCGCCGCCTGTCGGGGCTTCTGCTGCGTCGACGTCCACCGGTCCTACAAAAAAAAAACAAAAAAAAAAACAATGTAGTCAGCTCTATTAGGCATCCATTCAGTTTCTGTACCGCCTGTCCTCATTAGGGTCACGGGTGAGCTAGAGACTATCCACAGATGACTTTTGGGGTGAGAGGTAGGGTACACCTGCAACCGGTCACCAGCCAATCACAGGACCCATATAGACACACTGGTGGACAATTCAGGGTCTCCAGTTATCCCAACATGCATGTTTTTGGGACATGGGAAAGGAGCTCAAGTACCCGAAGGAAAGCAGACGGTGTGAGTTTGTACAGCATCACAAACACAGCATCCTTACCTCCGCTTGTTCTTAGGTGGCCCTCGGACAAAGCCCCAATCCACGCTGATAGGCTGGCCCATCATGTCCTGGCCGTTGAGGCCTTCCATGGCAGCCTGGGCCTCTTTGTACGTCTCGTACTCGACCAGAGCGTAACCCTGGGGGGCAGTAAACACTGATAAATGGTAGCATTTGCAGCTTGAAACAGGTAATCAATATGGTCAATAGTAGTCGTGCAGCGTTGAAAGCGGTGCAGTTACAATAGGAGCCATCGCGCACACACACACACACAGTTTAACATTACTACATTTTAAAACACTGAATAATTAAAAAGTTTTACTACTCACTGAAATACTTTTGATTGTATAATTTTTTGTATTGGCTTCATTCAGTGTAATTCTGCCACCTTGTGGCCTGTATGAAGAGGACATGCGTTTGTGAAGGGAAAAGAAAGGAAACGCACTGAGTAGAGGGGCCAAACTTATAGGTTTCACTAGAATAAACTTGTACATAAAAGCAGAATAGTGCATGTTAAGTTCCCTTCAAGTAATGACAAGGTTTTAAATGCAGTCAAACTTCCAGTTTAGAACGCACCAGTTTTTGTAGCCTGTCTTAGTTATCCTACAATACCGCACATAAACTAGTTTGGTTGCCCTGTACTGTATCGTTCCACCTCGTCAAGTGGTGACTCACTGTCCTTGCAGCTGCTAAATAAGCTGCCATGGGGCCAAAGAAAATATCAAATGCCAGCAAAACAAAAGGCAAGAAACACTACTGAATTCTTAAAACAACTCATGGCAAAGTACAACGATGCCGCAGAGTGAACCCTCTTTGTCATCCAGCCTGTGTGGCAGAGAGAGACCAGCAGAAGAAACACACATGTACATGTCAATTTACCTAGAGTATCGTAATTATCAACCTGTTTTTTTTCCTTTCGTTCGATTAATCGATTATCGTGACAGGCCTAAGTACAAATGCAAATTTGTCTCACCTTGAGGTAGCCTGTTCTGCGATCCAGGTTGAGGTGCAGGTTCTTGATCTCTCCAAACTCAGAGAACTTGTCGTGGATGTCTTCTTCCGTGGCCTCTTCATGCACGCCAGTCACAAACAGGATCCAGCCCTCCACAGCTACAAAAAGAAAATCAAGGATAAAGCAAAGCTTCCTTCCAAAATATTGCAACAATACCAGCAGACTGATGACTGATGTTCATGTACACAGTGGCATTTACATCTCTGAGGGCCTGGCTCATCCCCATCTTGCTCCACAGTGTCATAGTCCTCTTTCATTCGGGATCTGGCACCTTCATCTACAAAACACAAGCAAAATATAAGTAAAGGCGCTCCACGGTTTATGTTTTGTGGTAACAACACACTCCCGTAAATTAATCATCCTGTACAAAAGAAAAAGAACTAGTTATATGCATGCGGTGAAAAAAATACAGAGTCGTGCATCGCTACGCCAAGGAAGGACATCGTCACTTTCTCTTTCGTTAACCCTTTGTTATTTCTCTTCTGATCGCAGTGCCTCAAAGAAAAGTAAAGCCAGCAACATAGAAGTGAATTTTCCTCAGAAAGGGGACAAATGCCGATCAATATTGGCAGTATGCTTGGTCTAAACTGACTGCTGCAACCATCACCAGGGATAAAGATGGTATCTTGGAACAGCTCATATGAAATGGGCAGTGATAACTAAGCAGTGTAGTTAGGGATCTCACTATTGAGACGTCCTCCTCCCAATAAGCCTGTCTCTCCCTCCCTTGCAACGCCCTTTACCGTGTGCAAGACAACCACAAGGGTAAAACTATGGCGTGGAGCGCTCTTTATGTCACATCCATCCATCCATCTTCTTCCGCTTATCCAAGGTCGAGTCGCGGGGGCAGCAGCCTAAGCAGGGCAACCCGGACTTCCCTCTCCCCGGCTACTTCGTCCAACTCCTCTCGGTATATCCCGAGGCGTTCCGTTCCCAGAACAGCTGGGAGATGCAGTCTCTCCAGCGTGTCCCGGGTCTTCCTCGAGGCCTCCTACTGGTCCAAAGTGCCCTGAACGCCTCCCCTGTACTGTATTTTAATATGTCATTCAGGTGGCCTCTGTACACTGTCAGTGGCTTAGATGCAGACTTACAAAATGGAATGGCAATTATTTGCAGGAACAAAACGCACCTCCTGTATGTATACACAGGTGCATAACCTAAAAGTATAACTGAGACAATCGTGAATGATTATCATTGTTCACTCACCAGAACCAAAGCCTCGTCCTTTCCTTTTTTTGGCTTTCTCCTTCAACTTGTGGATGCTTTCTGTTGGTAAAACAAATAAGTTACACATGATATTATACAAGTTGTTTTGCTCAAATGTATGCAGTGTTGTTTTGGATGAGTTTAATGCACCAGCTTAGCGGCATTATATTAGCACAAACATTGGCGAACACTGTTAAGTTTATTGCATTATATTCAATGTTATTCGTAAAAATGTAAACAGTTTAAGATGTAACGTAAAACCAATAAGTTGAAATAAAAAGCTAAATGCACCACTTTTGAATTACAGGCGCGTTGTTAGCCTATTAGCTTGTTTGCATCGCTAAGGCCTGCTAGCACGCACGAGCCGGCGATTGTTCGGCCGATTTGCTTTAAAACATCTCAGTATTCCCCCACAGTTTAGTAGCCACACTAAACTACACTCTAGCCGCAGTGAGCATACGTATTAAGGTTACCATCACCATCCTCATCCATAGGAAAGTCCTCGCCTCCCGCTTCGTGGAGCTCCAGTACGTCCGCCATGTTCTGTGTGTGTGCGCGCGACAGTGAGAGCTACGCTTGTAACCACATGACGTTCTCACGCAGGAAAGCAACCAGGAAGTAGCGTGTGTTGCCAGGTAGGTAGCGGAAAAGTACGTCTAGCACGACGTAGTCGTGCAGACTTTTATTTTCGAACAAACTTCAACGCAATGCTCATATTAAGTACCCACATATGTTTGACACCATTACATTTGATTTACGCAGACGATCTTGTATGTGTAACACAAGTTATATAGCCTGTTTAAGAGCAAAACTTTACATGGAATACCAAATAGAAGCTCACACGAACAAACACTTCAACACACATTCATCATAACTTGGAAGTCGTTTTGGAATACAAAAAGAACAGAATTCCAATTATACATGTAATATGGACTACCTCCAGCAGAGAGCACTCAAACATCATTGAAGGCTTTCAACCTTTCTCGGTCGCCCCCTGGTGGTGGTCTGGATCATATGCCCGTTTACGCTGACAGGATGAAAGAAAAGTTGTTATTCTTTTCTCAAGCTCTTATTTGCCAAGGTTAGGGCATATATATATTCTTCTGGATTTTTTATGTTTTGTTTGTTTGTTATGTTTTATGTTTGTTTTATGTTATTTTCTGTTTTGGAAGTCTGACTTTCAAATCTATCTATATGGTATAGACGGTTGAAGAACAATGCTGCTTACTAGTGGCTTATACAGGAACTGTAGCTCTGTATGCAACGATTCGACCTCGAGCCACAAATTAACTAAAAATATATATCATACATCAAGTCATATATCAAGTCCCTTACAGAAACCAAGCTATATCTAAACTCAAGTCACAAAACACTGATCCCTGGAGTGAGTGAAAAAAGCAAGTTGAGTAAAGACAAGAGATGTGCTGAACTTTAACCTGTGCTGAACCTGTGCTTTAATCTGATGGATGTTGGACCAACATGCAACGTCATAAATATGTAAACGCGTCAGCATGTACAGTATAATATAGAGAATGACACAGCAAGTGGCATCGCCATCTACTGGTGCGGCATGCACATGACAGCATTTTCAGTCATTTTTTGTGGGACCTGGAATCATTTCTTTGTTGCCTAAGAATAAAACCTATTCAAAGGTGTGCAGTAGTGGATAGATGGGGGAGTATCGGGAACTCTGTCGTCGCTGATGATGAGTTTATCTGGCGTCGTGGTGCTGCTGCTGAAAGCAAGTTCACTGAATCAACTCTGTCAACTTGTCAAACAATGGCGGACAACTGCAGGCCACGGCACATTAATAAAGAGCTCGTACGATGATGCAAAGACGCCGATCGTTCGTGGCACATATGGGCACGCGGCGGTCCATGTTTGTTTGGTTAATTGATTAATTGGTTGTTGATTCCTAATTGGAGTTTGGCCTGGGCACGAGCAGAGTGTTTAGGGCGTTAGACAAATACAAATTATGCAGATTACTTTTGCACATTTAATGTGCTTGTTTAAATTTAAAGCGTGTTAAAATAGTGGTATTTATTTAATAGAATAGACACAATTTGATGAAACAAGCATAATACAAATGTTAAAAAATTAAAAAGTAGTTTAATAAATAGCAGTAAAAGTGGTAAAAAATAATTTAATTAAAATTGTTGCCATAGAAAATTAATTGGGTCATATATTGCAACACAATATAACATTGATTTTTTTAAAATTATGTGTTTATCCTTTTTGAAGGTTTTCAGCTGTGCTGTGCAGTGGAAAAAAACAACTTTGATGTGCATGAAAACAACTAATGACTTGAACAACGTTAAATAAAGTTAAGGAAAGCAAAGCATCGAGTGGATCCAGTTTCTTCGGTGTAGCAAATCAGACCCTTTTGTCAAGTTGGAGGGATGCACTAAGTTGACAAGAGCTTGACAGTGTGTGACTCTAAGAGACGGGGCGTGAAGTGATGTGTGTGTGATGTGTGCACCACTGATGCTGTCGCTAAATATCGGGTGCATCAATTTGACATTAAAGTACAAATTATGCTCATTTTAATGTAAAAACATGGCAGTTTTTTTACTGTATCATATCTCATATCGTTTGCAGAAATGTGGCGTTAGTAACTGTCACGATCCATCGTTTGCGGTGGTGCTTATTAACAGACGTAGGTCTTGTAATTGCACCTTTATCCACATCCTCACCAAAATTCTTCCTCGGCCTGTGCACAGTCTCCTCGACACAGTTTTGCGGAAATCTCTTGCGTATGTTTTGGTGTGATCCTGCGATCATATCGACTTGGTCGTTGGTGTATGTGGTGTTTTATAGCTGCGAGCAATGCCGTGCATTAATAATACAAATGAATGAAGTCACTATAGTCTCAATCTACACACACGCACACACGCATAATGGACTTTGTGTCTCTTCTGTGGCAGCGAGCAAGCGTCAAGGTTCAGCAGCCCCCCCGAGAGGGATCCCCTCACTTTGAGAGTGATTAGCCGTGATTCACCCATTCTGGGGCGGCTATAAAGGGCCTCGGCCCCTGCAACAGAAGACAGCGTTAGGTCCATGCACCCCCAAAGGAGCTCAGGTGCGTTGTCACTGAAGCTGCAGTGCTGTGCTTTTCAACGTTATCAGACACTAAGAACTGTTCTGAAATGCTCCATGAAAGTCTCGGTTTGTCGCCGGCCTCGTTGTTTTCCTGGTTCTGGCCCACGGTAAACACGTTTAGAAAACCACCTCTTTCTTGCAAAACATCTTCAATGTTCCCAATGTGACTCATTTTAACCTATTTTAAACAGCTCTCAGAGGTGTGTTGCCCAAAATCTAGCCTTACTGCTGGAATTCAGACGGTAGACGTCCAGTGGTGTGACTTAAATGCTTCAGATCATCTAACAAATGTAAATATTAGTCCAAGACAACACAACTGAACACTTGATGCAGTTTTTAAATGAAACTTTTTGTTATTAAAGGAGAAAAAAAATCCAAACCTACTTGGCCTTGTGCGAAAAAGTGATGCCCCCCCGTTAAAACTTAACTGAGAGTAATTGAGCTCTATCATTCTGGAAAAGGTTCTAAAGCATTTCTAAAGCTTTGGGATTCCAGCCAACCACAGTGAAAGCCATTATACACAAATGGCCAAATCATGGAACAGTGGTGAACCTTCCCAGGAGTGGCCGGCCAACCAAAATGACGCCAAGAGTGCATCCGAGAGGTCACAAAAGACCCCACAACAACATCCACAGAACTGTAGGCCTCACTTGCCTCAGTTAAGGTCAGTGTTCATGACTCCACCATAAGAAAGACGCTGGGCAAAAACGGCCTGCATAGCAGAGTTCCAAGACCAAAACCACTGCTGAACAAAAACAACATTAAGGCTCGTCTCCATTTTGCCAGAAAACATCTTGATGATTCCCAAGACCTTTGGGAAAATACTCAAAAATTTAACTTTTTGGAAGGCATGTGTCCCATTACATCTGGCATAAAAGAAAAAGAACATCATAGCAACAGTAAAATGTGGTGGTGGTAGTGTGATGGTCTGGGGCTGTTTTTCTGCTTCAGGACCTGGAAGACTTGCTGTGATTAATGGAAGCATGAATTCTGCTGAAGGAGAACATCTGTTGGTGACCTCAAGCTGAAAGCAACTTGGGTTCTGCAGCAGGACAATGATCCAAAACACACCAGCAAGTCCACCTCTGAATGGCTGAAGACTTTGGAGTGGCCTAGTCCAAGTCCTGACCTGAATCCTATTGAGATGCTGTGGCATGACCTTAAAAAGGAGCTTCATGCTGGAAAAGCCTCCAATGTGGCTGAATGACAACAATTGTGCAAAATTCCTCCCCAGCGCTGTAAGAGACTCATTGCAAGTTATCACAAACGCTTGATTGCAGTTGTTGCTGCTAAGGGGGGCCCAACCATTAAATTAGCTAACATTATTTGATATTTTTCACAATTATTTGTCCATTAAGTCTTGAAGAGAGAGCTCCTATTTTCTGTTTTCTAATCCAGAAGAGACAGTATTCCCATGATTATTTAATTCCAAAGATTGAAGTTATTTTCGCACCATTGAAATTTATGAAAGAGATTATTTTAGGCGTAATAAAACACGTCGCATAACCTCTGAGGAGCTTATGTAAATTTGTGTTTTTGGTTGTAGTATTTGTATTTTACTACCACAATATTTTATTATTTTAATATTTATGAGCTCATTCAATACCAAAGACGCATTTATACGTTTTTATAAACCCGAACACCCGATCCCAACAACGTATTTAGAGTTTTTTTTTTTTTTTGAGGTGATGACGCAGCTCCCCACTAACGGCTTACACTTCGGAGCAATTTTGCACCATAAAAACAGCCACAGGGTGGCAGATAAGAGCTCGGCAGGGATCATGTGGAAAAACGACACACATGACAGGAAGCAGGAAGTGAGAGAGCGTGGAGGAGTGTAGCCTGCAGCAGGGAATGTTTAACGCATGCACGTGCATCCAAATGTGAAAACTGCAAATAGCTCATGGTGTTATATTAGTAAATAAATTGTTATTTTGATGTAAAACATCCCCTTTGTGTGTTGTTTATGTTGTGGTATACTGTAGTTGTTTCGATATTTGAGCTGTCACAAAAGCAATGCATTTGTGTCAAAGTGAAAGTGATGCTTGAAAACCATCTTTTCACAAAAAGATGGTTTTCTCCCTTTTTTAGTCGGGAGCTGATATTTTCCTGAAACTTACCGACGTTCTACTGCTGACTACTAAAGAATGGAAAAAGGTAGAACCAAACTTTTCTCTCTGATGAAGGACGGGAGTCTAATGTTTCCTATGGTAGGTTCCGTGTTGTGTAGCCGTACAACACAATGTTCTGTGTGCCTTGAAAGATCAGTCAGATTTGTCTAAAATGGCCGCTACTGAAGGGGTTGTCTTTTGAAAACTGTCTGGGATTGAATGGCTTCAGTCAATTTATACTTGATAGAAAACTCTAAAATAATATTTGTTATTTTATTTATTTTCTATCCATACAGAGGAGGCATACTCTAAGCAAAAATTGAAAAATTAGCAGTAATTTTACAAGGATAACGAGAAAAAGGTTGTAATTTAAAAAGAAAAACTCGAGAATAAAGTTGTAATACTATGAGGACACATAAAGTCATTGTAGCAGCGTAAAGTTGAAATATTAATATTAGGAAAAACAAAAGTTGTCATTTTTGGAAAATTAGATTGCGGAAAAAGTTCTGTTAAGAGAATGAAGTCCAAATATGATGGAATAAAGTCAGAATTACCAGAAGAAAATGTACAAGAAGAAAGTTGAAATAGTTTGGGAAAACCCCCCAGCAGAACTGGAATAAACAGCTGTAATTTTGCCAGAATAAAGTCAAAATATTAAGACAAAAAAAGTCATATTCCAACAAGACAAAAAATCACAATGCTCAGAGAATAAACTTGTAATAATGTAGTTATGTAATGAAGAAAAACAAGTTGAGCTGAAATATTAAAGAAAAATGTCTTTAAAAGCCGAAAGATGATGCGAAATACAGTAAACAAAATAAGGGTGTCACTTTTGGAAAATTAGGTTAGAAAAAAAGTGACAATATTGTGGGGAAAACCTCCCAAATATTATGGGAATAAAGTCATGACATCAAAGAAGAAAACTTAAGAAGAAAGTTGAACTACAGTCAAACCTGTCTTAGCGGCCACCTTTATAGAACGGCCACCTGCCTATAGCAGCACTGAAAAATCCCCCGCAGCAAATGTACATGTTATAGACCCTGTGTATAGCAGTCACCTGTCTAAAGCGGCCAGCGGCCACCCATTTTGTCTCCCTTGGTCAATATCTGACCGCATATAGCGGCCAAAATGCCGACTCAAGCAGAAGCTTCATGCACGAAAAAGTTTTGTTTTTTAAGCAATGAAGCCGTCGTGTAGACTTTAATTACTGAGTCCTAGTTCGACATAAAAAAGCCGTCTTCTTACTTTATATCCTTGGGCTTGTTCACTAAAATTTTTATTTCTTGCTTGTAAAAATTGTGTTTAAAAAAAATAAAAAATGGAAATTTGTGACGTTCTGCAGGACAGGAGCGAGCGTCCTCTGTCCTGCGCTCTTATTTGGCGGGCTGTGCCTTCTCCGGGGAGGAAGAGGCAGCCACTTCATGCCTGGTGGCCGCGCAGCTGCGGTCAATTAACATTTAAAATAAAAGGCCAGGGCCGTCGAATGTGTGGTGCTGGTTCATTGTTGTTATCGATATTACTAGTTTCCTCCCCGGAACTGTTACCTAGATTTACCTACCTGTTTATGTGTCAACAGAGCCTTTTCCCCCACGTCTCTTGGTTTTGCTCCAGTCTTTTTGTGAATACATGTTAATATGTGTGTGCACAAATTCAAAATGGCTGCCAACCTGTTTATAGCGGCCACCTGTCTATAGCGGCCACTGAAGGGAAACGGCAAAAGTGGCCGCTATAGACAGGTTGGCGGCCATTTTATGAACACGTGACTTTTAGAAACCTTTTACAAAACAAGTGCCGCAAGGCATGCTGAGAAGCCGGAGGCACTAACAACAACACTGAGGAACAGGAAGCACTGCCAGGACTCTGGATCAGTTGTGCTCCTTTGGAATACTTGGAATCACTTTTTTGTGGAATACTTGGTTCGACCTCCAGCCTTGACTTTTTATCTCACAAATATAACTCAATATTGGGATCAATCAATAGTGGGCTTCCGTAACTTTCACTCTTCCATGCCGTGCTGCTCTTATGCCTGTCTTGCATACTGCATGCATGCTGCGCTGGAAGCATCCTTGCCCTTTCACACAGGTATTTTGCACCCTATGCAACTGCCGGGTTGCCCCATTTAAACACAACAGCAAAAAAGGGATGCTTTTTTTTATCAATTAAGTGAAGTGGTTTTAAGTGTCAGCTTGCTGATGTCATCCTTAGGCCTCTAGGGGGCATTATTGCATCCTATCTAGGGGTTGCTATGATATGCTGTGATGTATTACCTGGTTATTGTCCTCAGTTGATGTTTCTTCCGTATTTTGCATCTCTCAGCTTCTAGTTTCAAACAATAAATGCGTTTAGTTGATTTATCTTAACTGAATCAAGTCAGCGGCAGGATGCTTGCACCCTCTGACGGTTTTGACCACGCACACCTGTTCTACCTCCACGCAGAGCTTACGTGGATGACAGCCGTGCCAAGATCCTGCCTCTGATCCAGAAGGTCAAGGCTGAGGCGGCCAAGCTGCAGGACCAGGTCAAGCCCTTCATCGCCAACATCGAGGAGCAGATCAAGCCCCTCGCCGACAACTTTCACGCCCAGGTCAAGCCCTGACCGACCTGATGAAGACCTTCTTCCAGCAGGTGATGGACCAGACCGAGACCCTGCTGCCCCCTCAGTAGAAGTAGCTCTCGGTTCAGATGTCAGGTTAGAATGTGAGTCACCATCACGGTCGGTCCCGCACGTTTTATTTGCATCCTGCGCCAGCGTCGTTTCACAGAAGCAAAGCCAAAGCTCCGCTTAAGAAGCTGCAAATGAAATATTTTATATGAGAGGGAGGGGAAGGGGATGGATTACCCGGAACCCACATTGGGCGACTGGGGGTCGCCATCACTCATCCGTCAGCAACGTGGTTTCCGTGCCATAATGGTGGAGGTTCATGTGCAGGGTGCATCTGATTTAGATAAGCCGTGCTTACTTGATGGGATTCATACATTTATTGACCTCACGCCAACAATGGATCGAACACACAACGCACAACATTACAGTAGGTACACCTGCACATTCCATTTTACACTTCACTAGGACAAGCCGCACTTTAGAATGAGCGCTGTGCAACCACAATAACATGAGCACATTCATACATTCATACTGGGCAAGCGTACCTAATGAAGTGTCCATTGACACGTTTTCCATCAATATTCCACACGTAACACATTCCAAAACTAAAATTCAAATGACTTCATCCTAAATTCTGCCACAAAGAAAAATTCATGTGGACCACAAAAGTTAGGACAAAAAATATGAGTTCTTTCATAATAAGAAAAAAAATACAGTAAGAATTAAACTCAAGAACAATGTTGAACAACATTTTTTAAATTATAAACCGTATCCCAAATTCTGCCATTAAATTATGTGCAAAGTAAAAAAACAACATACATATATATATATATATATAAAATAACAAATTAATCACATTATATAATATATAAGAATAACAAACAATGGATTAATTTTTTTGTTTTTAATTTTTTAATTATAAATTAATACAATTATATACTAAATAAGGATAAGAAAAAATTATATTCATAATAAAACTTCGGAAATAGTAAAAATAATAAAATAAAATCACATCGTAAACGTAGGGAAACGAATAAAAATACATAGAAATGAACAACAAAGAACAATGTTGCTTCATTTGATTGGTTTGTCAAATTCTAAATCCTAAATTGAATGACGTGCAAAGTAAAACGTGAATAAATAAAATGATATAAGAATAACAAAGAGTAACAAAAATGGCATTTGCATAATAGTATCAAAATGATATACTAAATAAGAATAAAACATTTATGTTGATCACGAAAACTTAGGAAAAAGTACAAAAAAAAGAAAATTACATAATTTTTTTCCCTGATGTGCGTAATAAAAAGTTAGGAAAAGTACAAATATATCATAAAAAATAATTTTAAAAATTTGATGTGCATAAGAAAAGACCCGTATATAAACGAATACTCCTGCAAATGCATAATAAATGCCAATAAAAATGAAGAAAAAGTAGGATATTGCTTCATTTGATGGACTTGTACTTTTACCACAACCACATCATCTTGCCCGAGCAGCGAGGAGCTCGAGAAAAACATCATTTAACCTGCAGAGTCGGTGTGCAGATGTCATTATTGGAAGGAAAAAAAGAATAACTGAAAGTCACTCTGCAAACAACAACAGCAATTAGAAGAATAGCTCGTTACGGGCGCTCAATAACGGGGCTGCTGTTCTATTGATCGGAAGGAAAGGAAAAATATGAAGAAGTCATGCAGTCGTGTATCTCAGAGCGGTGAGGGAGACAATGACTTGCTGTCTGTTGAGAGACAAAACAACAAAATCACTAGTCTTCCACGCCGCCGCTGGACGCCGCCTCCTCCTCCTCCTCCTCCTCCGGCTTGTGTTGCTAGGCCTCCTCCAGCCCACGCCCTTCCCTCCCGTGGAGAGAGGAGGCGAGCTGAAGGATGTTGCGACAAAAAGAAAAAGCGCCGCCACCGCCTGTGCTTCATTGATATTTACGCGCGTGCGCTTCTGCTTTATGTGAGCTTCTTCAATGCGCGCCAACCTTGGCTGAAGGCCGGCGCTGGCGAGCCCGCGTGGCCTTCCCCTTCTCCTGTTTGCAGAGACCATGAATAGATGGCGCCTCAATCAGCGTTTGTTGGCTTCCACCGTGCATACGTACATTTTACCGCGTTATCGCTCCACGTGGGCATCCTGTCGTTATTATACATCGATATCACTAATGTGGATGTTTTCTCACGCGCACACTTTAGGATGAGTTTGACCCCATACCTGAACCTCATTATTCCGTGCTTTTTAGCAAATTGCTAAATAATAATCTAATAAAGGACAAAAGGAGCACAGTGGGCGCAAGCAACCAAAAAGCAAATGGATAAATATGGTGATTTTAAGACATCCACGCCAACAGGCTTGCTTTGACGACATTATTGGTTTGCGAAAGCGTGTGCGATACGCGCAGATGTTGGCAGGTCTGCATGTGTTGGAAAACATCACAAAAAATACAATTTGGATTGGGGGAAGAAGTTATAATACTCCGGGAATAAAATCACAATGTTCCAAACATTTTTTTTACTAAGATTATTTAAGAAGAAAGTTAAAACATTTGAAATTTCAAGAAAAAAAACAAACTGCAAAAGTGGGGAAAAAATAGCAAAGAGCAAAGTTGATACTAATAACAGCATGTGTTGTGAAAAATGTCATTTTAGCAGCATAGTGTTGAAATATTAAAGAAAAAATATGTTTTTTTTGTCGTAATATTATGAGAAACAAATTAATGAATAAAATTGTAATTTGGGGAAAATTTGGTTTGGGAACAAGTCCTAATATTACGGGAATATAGTCAAAGTATTATGGAAGAAAGTCAGAATTATCTGAAGAAATGAATTCATTGGTTCCAGACCTGACTGCGATAAATGAATTTCCACAATATAGGATTCAATGTCAATAAATGGATTATTTTCGTAGTTAGAGCATAGAAAACCTGTTTATGTCTTTCCAAATACGGTTTTTAACATTATTAGAGCCCTCTAAGCATGAAATAACGCCCCTTGAGTCACCTTTACACTCCTATTATTCATTGTTTACACCACACTGGGCAACCCTTATGCTGCAGACACTCCAGACGGTCGCTAGCTTGCAAGCTAGCCAGCTAGCCAGCTAACAAGTCAGCCTTGAATTGATTTCTTCTAAACGTAAAAGTGATAGTTTGGATTTTTTGACATGAAGTTTGTGTAGGTGATGAAGACGCTGTGGAACACACACGTAAACAAGATGGGTGAGGCACGGGAGATGCGGGCGTCTTCGTCACATACACGGGAATGGACAGGCGACAGTGCGCGGATATACGGCGGGAGACAAATATAACGCCCAGGGATTTGTGAGGCCTGATTTTTTTGAGGAGGCATTTTTATGATGCAAATGTTTTACTCTCAGCTCTTTACTTGAGTGGCCCCAGCAAATAAGTGGAAGTACGTTCCTCATCACAGAAATCCGACCAGAACTGGACTCAGGAAGCCAAAAACTTACCACTTCCACACGAAATGAGGAGATTTTTTTCCACTTTATTATGCTGGACATGCCATGGCTGACTTCATGCAGTGTTAAGGTAATGTCATGTAAGGTAATATGTCAATGCTTTGTGTCTTGACTGCCACCTAGTGACCAAAATGCTACATATCACTTGTAGATCGATATGTTTTGACTAGTGGTGCTCCGATCGATCGGCCATCGTTCATTACCGGCCGATTTCCGTGAAAAAGCACAGACGGATATGCCGATACTTGCTTTTTAACGCGATCACATTTGTCGATCAGCTCCGCCCCCATTGCAGCATCCAGCCTATAGCGACCGTCTCCCGCCCACTCTCCCTTCACAAAGCCCAAACAAGCATGTCTGCCGTGTCGGACTTCCTGTCGTTGTGAAAGTGTCACATGTCACGAAAAATATCTCGCCGGGGTGGCGCCTTAAAAAGCTTTAGTTTGGCACGCGGCATTTGGGGGAGCGGGCACGCGGCGGGGCGTGGTGAGTTTTCGCAGCTCACGATGTGATCATCGGTTGGGTGGCGGCTAATTAGCCAAAACGCGGGACACGAGCTCGTGTTTGCGTGGCAGTCAGAGGTCAGAGGTCAGAGGTCTACGGCGGATAGCTCGAAAAGTGGTTGGATTGGTCGGACCGGACGGCAGCGGTGGAGGACACCGGGTGTCGCCGACTGCCTGGGGGTCCTGCTGGAGCGCCATCAAGCTGCCCTCCCATCCGAAATCTCCTGAAAGAAGGCGCCTGATCCTCTAAGGTGCTTTTGAAAAGTAAGTCAAATATGTTATGCTTCTTAATGTTACGGTTCTCCTTCCATAAAGATGTATTTAGAGAGGAGATGTTCTGTAAGAACGTCAAAGGAGCTGCTGGCACGGAGCCCCAAGAGTCACGTTGAGAGTCGCGACCGCGTGTCAAACCGTGCGCACTCCAGCGACAAGCTGCCACTCGGACCTCGGCGGCATGTTGTTTGTAGCGATGTCGGCGCCGGCGTCACCTTGGTTCCGCTGTCAGCCTGCAGAGATGATGAGATCATTGAGGCTGGATTGTTGGAAAAAAACCAAAACAAAAGTCACTTGCAGCGCATTGATGACTCTCCTCAATGACTCCTTTCAACACCGCTGATCGTCACCGTTTGCTGTTGAAGAGTTTTTGTTAAACAACAGATCCTCCAAAAAGACACAACCTGTTGCCTTCACTGACACAAAAGTCAGTAAACAAGTCAGGTGGTCAATGGTGATCAATAATTGAAGTGTTCATAGTAACAGCAGCGTTGTGAAGCCCCTGCTTTAGCAAAAGGCAGCCTGCCAGCCAGTCTCCTCTCCCTGGCTCTCTGCCATGGTGTTAATAGCAACAACGGGCATTACCGCGACGGCTCACAGGCCTGTTGATCACGTACACCTGCACAGTAGGAGTACGTCCAGCACTAGAGCGAGCGCCGTTGTTGTACATGAATACACTTCCTGTCATTCAATACCGGGCATCATTATCTACGTATTGTATGTCTTATGTAATGTCATGAGATTAGACAGGTGCAGGTGTACCGGGGGAAGCGGCCAGTTACTGGAAGCACAGGAGGCACCTTAGAACTAATAAATACGTCACTTTTTCCACTCAAACGAGGCTTCGTTTAGAGCGAGGGCCACATGGTGAAAAATGAAAGGATGCAACTTTGCCACTTTGATATTGTGTACACATATGCTAGGACGCTTTATGTATTCAGCATTTCAAGAAAAAAGTGCATCTCAGTTTTGTCATGCAGGTGAAAACTTTAGCTCTTTTTTCCATTTTTGTTCTTTCTTTTTTAAATTTTCCAAATATTTCAACTTTTTCTTCAATCATTTTAGTAAATGTCCTTCTTGGAATATCACGACTTGATGCCAATAAGACAACCTTTTCCCCAACCTAACATTTCCAAAAATGACAACTTTATTTTTTGTTGTTTTGTTTGTTTCTCATAATATTACAACTTTAATAAAAAAAAAAAAACTATAATATTTCAACTTTAACCTATTAAAATGACGTTATTTTTCCTTCTAATATAACAATTTTATTCTCTAAAAATTACAATAATATTTTGACTTTATTCTTGTAAAACTACTGCTGATTTTTCCATTTTTTCTGTTGCTGTTTTTTTCCCTAAGTTTTCTTGTTGAATGATATTTTTAGATTGTGCCGTGCGCCACAAAAGGCTCCCAGGCCGCAGTTTGGACACCCCTGCCCATGGCGATATCAGATCATTTTTGCAGTGAATCCTACTGAGCGTACACTCGCTGGCACGCCTACACAATCAAACTGAATGAGAATTTGCCACCAAATCCTGCCTTTACAAAGACAACAGTGCTAATATTCAGACGTTAACACACCTCTGCCGTGCAATACTGAGCATGAATGTATTTGGAAATGCAGATCGGGTGGTACATGCCATGACAGTCAATGTGCGGGCGTACCTAATGATCTGGCCAGTGAGCGCATAGCATAGGACGCATGTTATAACAGATAAACGTGTCGATTTTCCACTCAAACGAAGCTTCACTTACGGACGAATTACACTCACGGCAATGTGGGAACATTTTCACTGAGCGTAAACCTTGAACGCAGCGCGGCTGGTGGTAGTAGTACACCTGCACAATCCAATATAATGACATTTGCCATCACATCCTTTCTTGACAAAGACAAAAGTGATAATATTCTGACATGAACACACCTCTGCCATGCAATACTGAGCATTATTATATTTGTAAAGGCAGACTTTGTGCAAAATGTTATTATAAGATGATGTATGACCTGGCCAGTGAGTGTATAGGATAGGACGCACGTTACAACACATCAACATGTCATTCTTTCCCACTCAAACCAAGCGTCGCTTATGGATGAATCACACTCATGCCATTTTCACCGAGCGTGAACTCTGACCTTGAACGCAGCGCGACTGCTGGGAGTAGGCACACCTGCACAATTGAATGCAATGACTTAGCTTTGCCAGGATAATAATAACGCTGACTTTTGATTGCGTTGCTGCCGTGCACCGCATTGCACTGGAAGCCGAGCTTATTTATCAGCTAGGAGTAATTAGCTGTGTACAGGTGTACCTAAGGTACGTGTTTTATCATGGTGGTTGACAGGCACATGTGTGGACCTCACGCCAGAGCGGGAATGGATGGGTCACACGTAGAACTCAATGAGAGGGTAGTGGGACTGTGTCAAACAGTGGGTAAATAATACGGAACTTGACAATAAAAGGGTAAACAGACGTACGGAGAGGCATGATGTTGATGATGTCAAAGAAATGACGGACACTTACCCTCAGCAATTGGTCGCACCTGGGGTCATCCCTGCCGCACGCACAAAAACGGCAATTTTCAGGGCACAAGGAACAAACGCAGCCTGCTAAAAACAACGAAAAGCCAGTCAAATCTATCAAGTTGCACTGATGTTTTGGGGGTGGGGAGGAGGCCCAATCTGTTGAGGAGCCGCCTCGGCCCCGGCGGAGAGCACCGACAGATATGTTTTAGTTGGCATGTTTTATCACGACTGACACGCGGACAGACAGCCCCCATCCATGCACACAGGTGCTATTCAAGCAAGAAAAAAAATAAGTGTGTAAAAGTGACGTCAGCCCCTCATAATAAACCATTTCTCTGCTCAAGCCCCGCCCACCACATGTTGCTCTCTTCTTATTTTTCAATTTTCTTCCTTTTTTTCCCTCCCTTCGCTCTCGTCCACTTTGCTCTCCTGCTTCAAGTCTTTGTGTTTGTGTCAGCTTGATCTGATCCTTTCATTGTGGAAAGCACATTTCAACAGAGGCCATGCACTAAAACACACGCACTCAAAAAAGAAACCTAAAAACTAACAGGCGTCTTTCAGCACTCACCAGCCACTTCATTAGGTACACTTGCACGACCTAATGACAGCCAACACGAGAGCTCTATCCTTCCTTCCACAATAAAATAGTCATGATAATAATGCTCAGTGTTTATTTTAGGACATTTTAAATTGAACATCCAGCAGAATCACGTTAAATGAATGCGTGTAAAATCAATTTGTTTTAATTGCACATTATATTATATTATTCACTGTCATGTAAAACATTGTATTGTTTAAGTTACTTTACTCTTCATACAAATGTAATTTATTATTATTGTAAAATCATTTAACATCTGAAAAATGACAATTATAATTTTTATATACATTAAAATGAATTTGTATTTTGAAATTAACGTCACAATAATGTAGCGATGATTGTTTTTTTGCTTTGATTTTGCATTTTTGTGGAGTGAATTAAAAATGAATGCTAAATTTTGCGTTGCTGAATGTTTTGTTTTCATTTAGCACTTAAAAAAGGTAAGAATTTAAAATGAATGTTAATATATTTTGTTGACATTTTTTTAAACTAGCATTAACATGTGTAACATCTAATCATGTGAAATGAATGATAAAAGTATTCATTCACTGTTACTAATATTTTATACATGATTTTAATCTTAATATGATTTTTACCGCAAAGTCATTTAAAATATTACACACTGAAAATTCAAATGTAATGTAAATTCATCCATTTTACTACAGTCGTTTATTTTGCTGATTTGTTAACATTTTATTTAGCATTTAGCATATTTAGTGTTGTGCTTTTTTATGCGTGTTTTTGTGTCGGATCTCGTTAGACTGTGCAGGTGTACCTAATGCAGTGGTCAGTGCGTGTAAATCACGCAAGCAACATGTCTACTCTGTCTGTCTGCAAACAAATAAGAAATAAGTCCACAGTATACAATATGTTCATGATTGTAGTTTGTGGTGGTGGACAACTACAGTATCCTGCATCACACTGGGAGCTGTTTGTCATATTTGCCCCCCCTCATGTCGCTACATAAGCTAACCAAAGCATGAGAAGCAGCTCCGGGCACGATACGCTACAACCACAATAAGCAACAACACTTTCTGACAGAACGCAGCATTATTATGTTTGTACAGGCAGATTTTTTTTATGCAACCCTTGCGTTAGGTTGGCACCAGACGAGCAGGTGTACCTAATGAAGAGGCCTGTCTCAGCTGGACACACACACACACACACATACACACACACACACCCACACACACACACACATACACACATACAGAGTACAGTATAGATTGGAAACGCCGTAGAAGTTGAATGTTTGTTTTCATTCAGTCATCATCAGCTGAACGCACAAAGCTCTTGGCAAATGCGTGCAGGCACCAAATGAAGCCCCCCCACCCCCATCCATACCCCAATTTTCATCCCTCTCTCTCTCTCCCTCCCTCCAGCTCTCTCGCTCTAATGCCGAAACGCCACTTTGTGAAATTACAGCACAATTTTGAAAAGTAGAAACAGGCAGCAGGCAATTCAGGTGCTCAGCCTCCGCAACAATGGAGTGCTGGCCTTGGTGACGGTTGCTACGCGACGGAGGAAACACAATGGCCTCCTCTGAAACCAAAGGCCCTTAAGTGGCCTGACAGGAGCGAAAGACACACACACACACACACACACACACACACACACACACAACGCAGAGTGCAAGTGAAGCTGTACACAGCAAGCGCCATCCAAACATCGCAGGTGCCGTTTGGCACAGGAGGGCGTGAAAAGGTGGCAGTGCATTTTCTTACATTCTTGCCTCCACTCCTTTAGAAGTGCATGATAAGTATTGACTGTTGCTAATAAATTCCCCCCCCCATGTTGTTTCTGTAGCCAGCACGGGCCAACCTGATAGCAGCAGATAATGTTGCAACACGTGGCGAGCTATTGACCCGTCACATGGTCAATACTGTCACAATCTCTGTCGGACTTTCCATCTGCCTTCATGTTCTTCAGCGGCCGCGACGTGACGCATGGACGTCGTCTATCTGCTCATCATCTATGCTGGGGTGTCCAAGCCTTTTTCCAGCGAGGATCCAAATAGCGAAAAATGAAAGGAAGCAAGGGCCATTTTGATATTTTGTAGATATGCTAAGAAGTGATATACAGTATATTTCAAGAAAAAAAACTGCATATCAGCTTTGTCATATCGGTGAAAAAAAATATATTGCTAACGTAATTTCCAGCTGGCTCCTTATTTGACAGGAGCCAATGATGAACTGTGAGAAAACTCACAACGAGCTCGTCAGCCCATCAGAAGTCGCCGGAGGTCATTGCTCAGTATAACAGTCTGACTCACGGCGTCATCTTACAAAGAACGCTACACTCATCACACAGCGACTTGACACCCGAAAGCTCGGTAAGAAATATACAATACAAGTACCAAAGCCAGTTTAGAAGAAAATACAAAAAATATTTGACTCCCTCTGGTGGGCACAGGCAGCTAGAATGAATCATCGCAGCGCCCAGGCAGCCATGGCCAATGAACTGCTTCGCTGGGAAGCAATGCATGATGGGAAGAAGTTCAAATAGTTGTCATTTATTATTTTAAACTGGCTTTGGTACTGGTATTGTATATGTCTTACCTAGCTTTTGGCTGTTAAGTCGCTGTGTGATGAGTGAAGTGTTCTTTGTAAGATGACGCTGTGAGTCAGACTGTTAAACTGAGCAATGACCTCCTGTGATTTCTGGACTTGCCTGCTGAGACTGCTGCCCCCGCGACCCGGATCCGGAGAAGCGGAGGAAAATGGATGGATATCCAAGTTTAAAGCGCAGATGCTTGCCGAAACGTGCGGCCCGTGCTGACTTTGGTAGATCTTGGCAACATGGAGGTGCCGCTTTGATACTGGAGGCCAACCACACCACCTTTGCTCAAGAGCACGTCAGCCGTTCTGTCGCAACCACTTCAAGGCCCATTCATGCCTTTTCCTTGGTTTGACATTGACAAGATGTGCATGTGTAAAAATAACCTAATTAAAAGTCCATTTATGGTTTAAACCCCCCTCCCCAAATAACTAGCTACAAAAGGGTGCATTCAATAACCCGCAGAGCCTGGTGGTAATGCTTTTATTGATACGACAATATAGTTGTGCCAGGTTGAGGCCTGAAGGCTATACTATCAAGCACCCCGCCGCCACCACACAGTGCTGGAGAGACAGTGAAGCACCACTTGAGGCATGTGTGCTATTATGACGATGCTGCGTTCAGGGCCCGGGCCCCTGAAGTAGTGCACTCAGTTAGGAGCTGTAATGTAGATTCCATTTCAGACGCTATTAGGCTCAAGCAGGTCTTCTTTGGATGTTCCTACACACACACAAGCACGGCACTTCCCTCATCCTCTCCTGTCCTCTTTCTCACCCATCTGTCCCTCCAGCCTCATCTTGCCCCCCCAACCCACCCTAACTCACGCCCCCCCCAGGGGAGCCGTGCAAACTGCTTATTCAACAGCCGGCCGCCATGAAGACATGTAATGACATTTCGGAAGGCAAAGAGGCCTGTGTGGTTTTTAATTCATATTTAATGGCAGTCAGGCTAAATAGGCCCCTATCCTAAATGGGGGGGAGACTGCTGC